>NC_135978.1:25832226-26132226 GCF_053455715.1 Rhinoraja longicauda | reverse complement strand
CTATTGCACAATTTCTGGTGCTCAAACACATGTCACTGAACTTGATACCACAGCAACAACCCACTCCAATTCTCGAGTGAAGTAAGGAACGGCAGCTGCTGGTTTACGCCGAAGATAGAGGATATTAAAAAATGATATAGCAACAAGTGGCGGATATTTGTCTATTTGACCTATTGTTTAATACTGATTTAGTATCCTATTATTCCCATCATACTCCTTCATGCCTTATAAGCCTTGAAACCTAGCTCTATTAAGCAACTTTGCTTCTACAGCCTCCTGCACAATTGAACTCCATTTTTACCATCCTGAGGGAGGTAATGTCTACCCAACTCAGTACTAAATGGTAACCACATTTGGTTCTGGACCTAGGAAAGCCATTCTCTCTGCATTCAGTCTGCCTAATCCAAGTGTCAGAGAGACGCAAGGGACTGCAGAAGCTGGAATCTTGAGCAAAACACAAAGTGTTGGAGTAACTCAGTTGGCGAGGTAGCATCTGTAAATAGAATGGATAGGTGACGATTCGGGTTGGACCATATCTTCAGACCGGAAATGCCGCCTATCTGTTACCTCCACAGATGCTGCCTGACCCGCTAAATTACTCCAGCATTTTGTGTTTTGCACAATCTAAGAATCAGTCTGGTGAACGACAGCAAGTATATAATTTTTAGGGTAGAGACCAAAGCCACACATCCATATTTGGCCTCAACATTTTTTTTTCTCCTGCACACAAAACTCTTACCTTCTTGAATGTTTGTTTCTCCTGCATATTTGCTTGGATGATGCAGAAGGTTATTGAGATTCCTTTGCAATCCTATTTTTCAATCCATCACAATTTAAATAATATTGCCTTATTATTTTTTATATTTATCCAGTTTCATGGTTACCTCATTTGGTACTGTGAAATGCAGATCATCAAGCCCTGAGGATACGCTAGCCAGCACTTACTTTTAAACTAACACCAATTTCCTTTAATTTGTCCTTTTTATTAAGACTTTAGTTCTAAAATATTTCTGGCTGCAGGGCAGAACTGATCGATCACCAAATCTCGAAGGGTTGCAGGGCTGGAGACAGTGAGAGGTAGGGAAATTTCCTTTGATGAATATCCATATGGGAGCGGTCAAGAGGTTTAACATTTCTACTGTCTCCCTGTGTGCCTTATGTGAAATTGGGATGTGTTGCAACGATAACAATTTGTGGAGGCTTTGCAAAAGGTGCAGAAGAGGTTTAGCACAATTGTGCCTGGATTAGGAGGTATTAGCTACAAGGAGAGGTTAGTCAGAGTGATAGTGTGGAAACAGGCCCTTTGGCCCAACATGCCCACGTGTCAACATGTCCCAGCTACACTAGTCCCACCTGCCCGCGATTAGTCCATATCGCTCATGGTACCTATCCATGTACCAGGTTGAAACAAACTTGATTGCCTCTCTGGAACTTCAAAGGTTGAGGGAAGACCTGATAGAAGAATATAACATTACCAGAGGCATCGATACAGTAGACAGTAGGAACCTTTTTCCCCAGAGTGGAAATGTCAAAGACTAAAGGGCCGAGCTTTAAATTGAGAGGGGCAAAGTTTTTAAAAGATGTTCAGAGCAGGCTTTTTTTAAACATAGAGCTGGGTGCCTGGAACACGCTGCCAAGAGTGATAGTGGAGGCAGATACAATAATGATATTTAAGTCTTTTAGATCAGCACATGGATATGCAGGGATTGGAGGGATATGGATCATGTGGAGGCAGAGGAGATTAGTTTATCTTGGTATTAGATTCGGCATAGACCTTGAGGGCCGAGGGGCCTGTTCCAGCACTTTAGTGATCTATGATTTATGATAAAAGCTGCATATACACACAATTTATTGTTTAAGCTTGAAATAAATTATGAGAATTATGAGCACTTATGTAAGTTCCTTTTGAAAGTTACAAATGAATTTCCTCCACAATCCTCTCAGGCAGAGCATCCCTCATCCTAATAAACACACCATGATACTTGCTGTGCAAACAGCATATTTTTTAAAGGGCAAACTAAATTCATGTCTCATTCTGCCTTGGTTTATCCAGTCTTTCACAATGAACCAAAAGGATATATTGAGTTCTCCCTTGCCATTTCAACAAGCTTCTCAAGTGATGCTAAGTAATGAAGTTCATTTGTAGGACTAGGGAATAATATAAGAATGCTTGGAGATGGCACACAAGGCTTGTGTTTTGATAGCAGCAGTGAATCCTAACATAACATTACAGATCAGAACTCAATTTAACTCAAGAAGAGAGGAACAAGGAACTGCAGATGCTGGGTTACAAAAAAAAGACACTAACTGTTGGAGTAACTCAGCGGGTCAGGCAGCATCCCTGCAGAACGTGAATAGGCGATGTTTTAGATCGGGAGAAGTCTGAGCGAGGGTCCTGACCTGAAACGCCACTTATCCATGTTCTCCAGATGTTGCCTGACCTGCTGAGTTACTCCAGCAATGTGTCTCAATTTAATTCAAGCTACTTAAAAAAAAAGTGGTTTATTTTCTGTAAATACAAACTGTTTACGCTTTGTACTGTTCACACCCGGTTGACATAACAATTTTATGAAGTCAACAACAGCTTTTAAAATTATAAGACAAGATGGGTGGGAATCATTTTAGTCTGTGGCAGCTTTGAACATTCTACATCTGTACCATTACTAATCTGTAAGCACCAATGGAACAGTTAGAAAGTGTGAGACAGCTGATATATTCCACCATATGAGACCATCGGCCACATCAAATTATTCCACTGGTTGTAAACTATTTTAGTCTGCTGACCTGTGCCAAATATTCGCTAACTCTACGTCAGATATAGCTCACTCGCCTGTGAGTCAGAAGGTTGGGCATTAAGTTTCCACCCAAAGGTTTCTGATCAGAGAAGCACCAGACTGAAGAGTCAGAGCATTAATTCATCGAATGACAGCATGGAAACATGCCATTCGGCCCTCCGGGTTCATGCCGACCATCTATCACCCGTCCACACTAGTTCTGTGTTATACCACTTTCGCATCCACTCTCTACACATTAGGGGCAATTTACAGAGGCAAATTAACCAATAAATCTGTGCATCTTTGGGATGTGGGAGTAAAATGGAGCATCCGGAGGAAACCCAACCCACGGGGAGAACGTGCAAACTCCACATAGACAGTGCCTGAGGTTAGGATCGAGCACGGGTCTCTGGTGCTATGAGGCCACGGTTGTACCAACTGCGCCGCTGTGCCGAGGGGCCATTGCACTGTCAGAAGTGCCTTCTCTCATAGGTGGGGGCAAAAGATTCCAAGCATTTTCTTCAAAGATCACATTCTGGTGCTAATTTGACTCCCGCAATCAATGTAAGTAAAAGGGACTATTTGAGCTTGATCACATTATAGACAATAGATGCAGGAGTAGGCCATTTGGCCCTTCAAGCCAGCACCGCCATTCAATGTGATCATGGCTGAACATCCACAATCAGTATCCCGTTCCTGCCTTCTCCCCATATCCCTTGACTCTTTAAGAGCTTTATTTAACTCTCTCTCTTGAAAGAATCCAGTGAATTGGCTTCAACTGCCTTCTGAGGCAGAGAATTCCACAGATTCACAACTCTCTGGGTGAAAAAGTTTTTCCTTATCTCCGTTCTAAATGGCCTATCCCTTATTCTTAAACTGTGGCCCATGGTTCTGGACTCCGCCAACATGGGGAACATGTTTCCTGCCTCTAGCGTGTCCAATCCCTTAATAATCTTATATGTTTCAATAAGATTCCCTCTCATCCTTCCAAACTCCAGCGTATACAAGCCCAGTCGCTCCATGCAATGCCTCCGGAGTAATGGACATATGAATTAGGAGCAGGAGGAGGCCACTCAGCCCATCAAGCATGATTCGCCATTCAGTGCATTCATGACTGCAACTTTGTATTCTTGCCAAGCACAGGGAACCTTTCACCCCTTCTTTTCCGGAATCTCTCTACCTCTACCTTGAAAATATTCAGACTCTGCTTCTACCACCATTGCAGCAAGAGATTCCCAAAGACTCAGATCCTCAAAGAAAATATTTTTCTTTACGAGTATTAAGAGCAAAAATAGGCACCTGTTCCTTCAGCAGACCGAGTACATATTCCTTTCAACACAGGGCACTGTTTCTAACCTAGTGACTGCTGGCTCACAAAGCAATCCTATTTCCCCATTAATTTTCAAACAACCTATTCTCCTGACATTCTCATCAATCCTTCCCCTGGCCCTCCAGATTCTATCACTCACTAATATGCCTGGGGCAATTTGTAGTAGTCAATTAACTTATCAACCCATGCGTCTTTGGGAAACTGGGTCCCGGAGAAACAGGGAGAATATGTAAATTTGCTGCACAGTGATGCAGCTGGTAGTGCCGTTGCCTCACAGCGCCAGAGAGACTCGGGTGCTGTCTGTGTGGAGTTTACAGGTTTTCCCTATGACCGAGTGGGATTCCTCCAACATCCCAAAGACGTGCGAGTTTGCAGGTTAATCGGCCTCTGTAAATTGTCCCTGGTGTGTAGGGAGTGGATGAGAAAGCAAAATAACATAGAACTAGGTGAATGGGTGATCGTTGGTTAGCGTGGACTCGGTGGGCCAAAGGGCCTGTTTCTATCCTGTATCTCCAAACTAAACTAAATACATACATGCACACCAGAAAGCAGAATTGAACCTGGATTGGGGAAGTTGTGACGCAGCTGCTCTACCAGCTGCATTGCTGTGCTATCCCATAAACCTTGATTTGCTTCCTATCCAGAAGTCCATCGTTCTCCAATGTAAATAAATACAACAACTGAGCTTCCACAAATCTCTGTGCTGTGGAAATCCAAAAATTCACCACTTTTAAGAAAATAAATCTCTCCTCATCCCAGTCCAACATAGTTTTGAAGATGGGTCCGGACCTGAAACATTGCCTGTCCTTTCCCTCCATGGATGCTGCCTGTCCCACTGAGTTCCTCCTGCACTTTTGTGTTTTGCCCGAAATAATCCACTTCTTATTCTGAAAAGATGACTCCTGGGTCCAGGGACCTCAGGCAGGGAAACGCCTCTCGGTACCCTGCCAATTTAACCTTTCCTCAGAGGTCACTGTACCTATTCCAGCATCAGTCCAGTGAACTTTCTCTCAATTGCTTTCAAAGCATTTACATACTTCCTTAAATGAGGACTGTACTGTACACAGCACACCCGATATGCTTCACCAAAGTCCCAAATAAATTAAGCATAACCTCCCAGTTTTTATATTCAATTCCCTTCACAATAAACGGTAACATTCTGTTAGCTTTCCTAATTACATGCCGAATCTGCAAACTTGCTTCTTGGAAATCCTGCTCTGGGACCCACAGATTGCTCGGCACCTCAGAACTCTGCAATCTCTCACCTTTTAGAGAACATGCTGCTTTCTGCCAAAAATGGACAAGTTCACATTTTCTCACATTATGCTCTACGTGCCAGATCTTTTCTCACTCACTTAACCTATCCATACTCTGATGTGCTGTTCATAATCTATTTTCTTTGTCATCATCAAATTTAGCACTAACATCTTCGGTACTTTCATCCAAGTCATTTATATCCCCGTACTCATTCATCTTGACTATTTTCTGTTTCCAGTGTGCCAGCCAATTTTCTATTCACTCCTGTCTGCTGCAGCACAATAGGTTTATTATTGTCACATGTACCGAGGTACTGTGAAAAACTGTGTTTTGCATGCTATCCCAAACCGATCAGATATACCATAAAAAATAAAACAAAGTGCTGGAGTAACTCAGCATGTCAGGCAGCATCTCTGGAGAACATAGACAGGTGACGTTTTGGGACGGGACCGTTCTTCTAACTTCAGATTCCTCCTCCCGTCCTTCCCTATAATCAGTCTGAAGAATGGTCCTGTCCTGACCCAAAACGTCAACTATCCATGTTCTCCACGGATGCTACCTGATCCGCCGAGTTACTCTAGCACTTTCATTGTAAACCAGTCTCTGCAGTTCTTTATTTCTTCGGATATACCAAACATAGATACGGAGCAAACTGGTGGAAAAAACTCCTCCGTTGTCATGGTGAGGCCCAGTGCAAATTGGAGGAAAAACCCCTCCATTGTCATAGTGAGGCCCAGCGCAAATTGGAGGAAATTTCTGTCATGGGCCTCCTCCATTGTCATAGCAAATCCAGCACAAATTGGAGAAACAGCGTCTTATATTTCGCCTGGGCAGTTTACACCCCAGCAGTATGAACATTGACTTCTCCAACTTCAGATAGTTCCTCTGTCCCTCTCTTTCCCCTCCCCTTCCCAGTTCTCCCACTTTCCTGTCTCCTACTACATCCTATCTTTGTCCCGCCCCCTCCCCTGACATCAGTCTGAAGAAGGGTCTCGACCCGAAACGTCACCCATTCCTTCTCTCCTGAGATGCAGCCTGACCCACTGAGTTACTCCAGCATTTTGTGTCTACCTCCAAACAAAGATACGATCAGTTCAATCTCAAGTACAATAGATAAGAGCAATGGGGAAGATACAGAGTGCAGAATATAGTTTTCAGTATTGCAATGCATCAGTTCCATAGACAAAGTCCAATATCCACAAGGGTGTCGGGGTGAATCAAAAGGTACCCTAGCTGATAGAAGAACTATATGGAATGACTCTACATCATAAAGTATGTCAACAAGTATAAAACACTTTCGGAAATTCCACAAAGGATGAAACTTCTTACAAAGTAATGCAATTTCTTACAAAGTAAATCATATGTCCAAAATATAAGGATCCCAGTCTATTTTGTCCTTACTGCTGATTCAATACCATTGACAGTGGTCACAGCCTTGTGTGGCCAGTGAAAGAATTAAGTGGTGGTAAATCAAATGGAGATGCAAGGAACTGCAGATGTTGGTTTACAAAAAAAAAAACAACAAAGTGTTGGAGTAACTCAGTGGAGTAAGAATCAGCTTTTCTGCAGATCATGGATAGATGATATTTCAGGCTGGGGCCCTTCTTCAGACTGTAAGGAGGAAATAAGGCAGGATGACTACGATCATCATTGGTGCCCGAGTTTCTTACACACAGCCCAATATAGACCAAGGTTCTAAATTTATACATGCAGTAACTACATTTCAATGTAATGATCATGAATAATGAATTCATAGCAGGACTGCAGTAGAAATGTTTTTTCACTGTGATATTGATAGGATGTGTGCAGGGTTCACTTTGTGGTTTTCACAATGTGGGTTAATCTAATTGTTCACGGAATTAATCACATTCCTGTCCTTGTTGATTCATCCAAACCCCAGGACAATCCTTTCAATTTAGAAACATTATCTCCAATGGGCATTGCCATTCAACTGGGAATGAACGTTCAAGCTTTCCCCACTGTGAGAAAGAACGAAAGATAACAAAATTAATTGATGGGAGTCATAGTGTGGAAACAGGGTCTTCGTCCCAACTTGCCCACACCGACCAACATGTCCCATCTACACTAGTATTTACGTCTACACTAGTAATATTTTCCAGTAAAGTCTAGAATTCCCTCACAAATCTCTCTCTACCTTTCGTCTTCAAGATGTTCCTTAAAACCTCCCTTCTTGATTTAAAGTGTGAAAACACACACCACACCTTCAAATCTAGGGGCAGTTTTCCCCCAGCTGTTATCAGGCAACTGAACCATCTTACTGCAACTAGACAGCAGTCCTGAACTACTATCTACCTCACTGGTGATCCTCGGACGATCTTTGATCGGACTTTACTGGTTTTATCTTGCACTAAACGTTATCCCCTTATCATGTATCTGTACACTGTGAGTAGCTTGATAGTAATCATGTATTGTCTTTCTGCTGACTGGTCAGCACGCATCAAAAGCTTTTCACTGTACATGTGACAATAAACTAAACTGAACTGAACTGATCTTTTGGTCACCTGAACTAAAAGCTCCTTTCGTGCCTCTGTTAAATTTTGTTTAACATCTCTCCTGTAAAACAGCTTGGGGCATAGATCCATTAACGGAGGAGATATGTGGAAGTAGTTGCTCTTGTTAGTGATATAAAGATGAAGGCAAAAGTGAGTACCATTGTACCATTTAATTAAAGTCAACATTGAGATACATCATCAAGGTATGACCTCGCAAACTTCTGCCTATCTCTCTTTTCACTCCATGATCAACAGTTGTCCTCCAAAATGCTTTACAGACAGCACTTTAAAATGAAAAATGTGAAATTCAGAGGTAGTTTAAAGCAGGAAAAGACTAATGAAACTCTTGTTATTCCTTGCACAGCCTGTATAATACTGAGATCCCCAAACATAAGAAATAATTTCCTTATTTTCATTTCTTTCTTCGTATGGGGCGTATCCTTCCTGTGGCATTGGTTCAACCCAAGCTTAGAACATCTCGTGATCAGTCTCTATTAACTCTATCGCTGGCACCACATCAAATGTGTATGTCTCAGAGACAATGAATCATACTGCGTGCTAACATGCCTTTTAGCCCTGTGTCCAAGTCAACCATCAAGCATCCATCTATAATCTGCCAATTTTCTTAATAACTAACCCTCACCACCAGCAATCCTCTTGCTTCCCTTTTACATTCAGGATAATTCACAGTAACCAATAAACATCTTTGATCTGCTGGAGGAATTCCATACTGTCTCCATGCTGAGAGCACTCAAGGTCAGGATCAAAATCGGATCATCTGAGCCGAGGCTTCTTCAACTGCGCCAGCCCATTGTGACCAGTCAAAAACACCTCCTCATTGCCTGGACATGACTAGGTGAACGTTGGCAGCAGCGCGGTGGCAACAACTCCAGCATAATGTGAAAAAATTAACATAACAGACGCATTCGATTGTTGTCCGTCTGTCATTTAGTTTTAGTTTTTAGTTTTAGAGATACAGCGAGGAAATAGGCCCTTTGGTCTACCGAGTCCGTGCCAACCAGCGATCCCCCACACTAACACTACCCTACATGCACTCGGGACAATATACAATTATACCAACCCAATTAGCCTACAAACCTGAACGTCTCTGGAGTGTGGGAGGAAATGGGAGATCCCAGAAAAACCCTACGTAGGTCACAGGGAGAACGTCCGTGCAGACAGCACCTGTAGTCAGGATCGAACTCGGGTCTCTGGCGCTGTAAGGCAGCAACTCTACCGCTGCGCCACCGTGCCGCCCTTTGAATGCGAATTCAGCCTGAACTTACGACAGGACATGCACAGGCGATCTTCTCCCTGACTCTTCCGTTGAAACGCATTTGTGGTTAGCCGATATAATGTATGGCGGGCAGAGAGGTTGGTGAGATGCAACAGAGAAATTTGTCGTGAGTCACCGCAGTTAAATCCATGCAGCTTCAGGTTGCCTTGGGTCTCAGGCCTGCAATGGCATGGCCAGTGTTTTGAAATATCGTCATTTATTGATTTGCTGAGTATGATCTAATTGCCCAGTTCTTACATTTCTATCTGTAATGAAATTTCCACATTGTTACATTGCAGAGACGTCCCCACTTCAAGTGTTTGGCCACCGACCTGATCCTGGTGATAAAGCAGTGAGTTGAATTTGAATTGAAAGAGATAGCATGGAGACAGGCCATTCAGCCCACCAAATCCATCCCGACCATCGATCACACTAGTTCTATGTTATCCCACTTCACTTTCACTCCCTACACACTCGGGGCAATCTACAGAGGCCAAACTAACTACCATTCCACCTGGGACGTGGGAGGAAACCGGAGTACCCGGAGGAAATCCACGTAGTCACAGGGAGTTACTAGTGCTGTGTGGCAGCAGTTCTACCACAGCGCCGACAGTGTGTGGATGAAATTGTGTAATGACAGGTCTCCTCCTCCCTGTCTGCACAAAGATGCTAGCAAAACACCTGCACTCTCATGTGATTAAGAATGGACTTTGGTTTATTCAATCACTGCAAGTTCCGTAACCCAAATCCTTCACTGAAGAATGCCAGAAGTCACGGTCTGCCCCGAGTAGAAATCCACGGTTGCTTCAAAATGGTGGACCTGTGAAACACTATCACCACCGCCAGCTGTAAAACACAAGACACACAGTCAAATTCAGTCTGGACTTTCTTTTTATGATGTGTTGACAAACTTAAAATTATTCAAAATCTTGGTGCCTCTTGCCTGTCTACCCAAAATACAGACAATTGAACTAGAATGTCTCATTGCAACGTATCTTTTCTTTCAACCACTGAAGAAATAACCCAACATATTGGCAATCAGTAGTAGGGAATGTTAAACTATTCTGTGCTGCACTTTAAGAAGTGCTGGACAAACTTGGATTGTTTCCTCTAGAGCGCTAGTAGCTGAGGAGAGACCTGATAAAAAAAAAATTAAATTATGAGTGCCGTAGATAGGGTAGGCAGTCAGAACCTTTATCCCCCCGGGTGGAAATGTCAAAGACTAGATGGCATAGTTTTAAGGTGAGAGGGGCAAAGTTTAAAGGAAATTTGCAGGGAAGGCGTTGGGTGGTCTGGAATACGCTGCTTGGGGTGACGGTGGAGTGGCATTTCAGAGACTTTTAGATAGGCAAGTGGATATGCAGGAAATGAAGGGATACGGATCACGTGCAGGCAGAGGAGATTAATTTAACTAGGCATCATGTTTGGCATGGACATTGTGGACTGAAGAGCCTGTTCCTGGTCTGTGCTGCTCTATATTTCATTGGCAATTACTTTTTATCTTTGTTCACTTCTCCTAAATCCTTATCCTCAATTGACCTCATCATCTTCCCATTATCCCTGCTTTCCCTCATCTTTTTGCTGCAATAGTTTCACTGCAACGTTTAACACCAAGCTACATCCACCCCAGTTCCAAAATGGTCTGTACTTAAGTTTTCAAAAATGACGGTTAGCTTAGCAGTAATTTACAATAAACTTCCTTACCCTGATTTTGGTTTAACTTTCACTCAACTCATCAGTTTTTTTTCTGGTCCATAAAGTGTTTGCTGTTTGCTTTGAAAGCTAAGCTACAGTCACTCTTTAAAATTTCAAGTTAACCCTGTGGGATCCAAGGATGTGGTTCCATACACATTACAATTATGCAAAGTGAACAGCAGCTGCATTCTAAAGAGACAATAGTGTCTGACCACCGTAGGAGGTCACATGGAAAAAAGTGGAGTTTTCTGCAGAAAGTTTTTCTCCGCTTGTCAATTTCCAAAGTAACTTTTAAATGGATCTCTCATTCCTAATCAAAATCACCCTCCAACTAATTTGCACCACGTAACACCGATACTGTTCCTTAATTCATCAATAGTGTTATATCTAATTATCATTATGGAAATACGTGTTAAAGCAGAAGTACTTGTAGTTAAAGGAAAACATTTGAGAAGTTCAGATAGGTTTAGTTGATGATCCACTCGGTCCAAATTTCTAATTTGTACAAACTGTTCGTTGGACAATTAGGCTCTCTATCTTCACTTACATTCTCAACACTTTGTCTTTACCACCACTCGCCACCCTTTGCCCATCAGGACTCCAATCAACAGCGTAAACCTGAAAGCACAAGCCAAACATGTTTATTCCTTTTTAAAGAGTGAATGATTCACAGGCAGTCCCTGGGTAAAGGAACAGGTTTTGTATGACAAATGTCCATGAGTCTATTTTGGCTGCAAGTCAGAAAATACACACTAATCACTATGATCACCATCCCTCACAATATTGCAATGAATGGCTTCAAAAGTACATAAGACAGATAAAAAGGAACGGTTACTAAAAGCGGAAACTAGTTCTGCCATTTGTAGGAACAGTTGAATGAAAGACTTTTAGATTTAAATATTATTATGGGAGCTCAGTCATGTGTAGGGGTGTCAGTGAATTGGAAGTTTATAACCAAGGGCTGGCTGCCTGTATTGTGGGTGGTCACAATGGTTATGTGGCTGACACTGCATTTGCCAGCTGGCTGGAGTTACAAGAGTTCTAATCAGACTGACTGAGGGTTAACTGATCTATCATTGTGCTTTAAAATTATACTCAATAAGTAGATGGCACGGTTAACAAATGACAGGTCAGAATCAATGGCTCTGAATCATTCAGAAATTTTAGCCCTTAAGGTTCTTTAGTACCTAAAGATTTTCCAGGAAAAGACACAACGTGCAGTCGTAACTCAGCCGGTGTGGCAGCATATCATATCATATCATATATATACAGCCGGAAACAGGCCTTTTCGGCCCACCAAGTCCGTGCCGCCCAGTGATCCCCGCACATTAACACTATCCTACACCCACTAGGGACAATTTTTACATTTACCCAGCCAATTAACCTACATACCTGTACGTCTTTGGAGTGTGGGAGGAAACCGAAGATCTCGGAGAAAACCCACGCAGGTCACGGGGAGAACGTACAAACTCCTTACAGTGCAGCATCTTTGGAGAATATGGATAGGTGACATTTCGGGATGGGGGCCCTTCTTCAGACTTTTCCCGATCTGAAATGTCACCTATCCATGTCCTCCAGGGATACTGCCCGACCTGCTGAGTTACTCTAGCACTTAGCGTCTTTTTTTTTGTATAAACCAACATCTGCAGTTCCTTGCATCTTCAGATTTTTCAGGTTTCTTTTAACTTGTATTTAGCTACATTCCCGTTTGAAGGGTAATTGCATATCCTGCCGCGTGATTGTTGAAGGCACCTTACCTCATCTGCATGACCAGGCAGGTCCACGGACAGCTTCTGTGCCTTCACATCCCACAGTTTCAACGTGCTGTCACTGCTTCCGCTTGCCAGCAATCGACTGTCAGCCGACCACGCTATCTGGTAGACAGCCGACACGTGACCTCGAAGGGACGCCAGGTATCTGGAAACAAGCAGGGGGCTGCATCATTTGTGCATCTTTTCTAAACAAAATAGAAAGATACTGTGCCTGTGTAAAACAATAGTTACCCATTTCAAACCACCAGCACTGGCAATTAAAACAGGGCCAAGGTCAACAACAAATTGCATTTGTACGGCATCTTGCATACAACAAAGAACGATACGGTGGCGCAGCAGCAGAGTTGCTGCCTTGCAGCACCAGAGTTGCTGCCTTGCAGCACCAGAGACCCAGGTTCTAACCAGACTATGGATGCTCTCTGTAAGGGGTTTCTACATTCTTCCCATAAACGCATGGGTTTTCCCCAGCTGCTCAAGTTTCCTCCAAGATTCCAAAGATGTGCAGGTTTGTAGGTAATTGGCCTCCTTAAAGAGTGTAAATTTTCTATAGTGTGTAGGATAATGGTAAAGTATAGCGAACGCTGGTCGGAGTGGATCCGGTGGGCTGAAGGGCTTGTAAATAAACTCAGAATTCTCAAGGGTGTAAAATTAGAAGAAACTAGACCAAGCACCCTCTCCTCCTCCACTCTGCCTCCCCTCTCCCTCTCCCCCCCACTCCATCCCCCTCAACCCCCCTTATCTTCCCTCCTCCCCCCACTCTCCCTCCCCCCCACCCCCCTTATCCTCCCTCCCCCTCCCTCAGAGATAGATTTAAACTTTAAAATGTGAATAACTCCGATTTCAATGAAACTTCTTCCATTATCACCAAAGGGACGACGGTGAATAAGGTGGGCCTAAAATTGGTGCGCTATCATGTTTTGGCTGTAGTTCAGGAACAAACAAACGAGAGTTTTAGTATATAGATTATAGGATCTCAGAGTGCTCTAAGGCTACCTGCAGTGTGGATACATTCCCTTTGTTCTTTCCCTAAATTCACTGGTCGGCACAGTGGAGCAGCTGGTGGAGCCGCTGCTTCAAAGCACCAGAGACCTCAGGTACTGTCTGCATCCAGTTTGTATGTTCGTGTGACCGTGTGGACTTCCTCCGGGAGCTCAGTTTACTTCCACATCCCAAAGACATGCGGGTTTGTAGGTTAATTGGCCTCTAAATTGTCCCTCGTGTGTAAGGAATCGATCAAAAAGTGGGATATATTGTATCGAATGGAAGTCGCATTCGCAATCTCGTTGTACCCCTGTACAATGACAATAAAGATATATTGTATTGTATTGTATTGTAGTATAATATAGAACTAATGCGAATGGGTGATTGGTGATTGACATGGCCTCTGCGGGCTGCAGGGCCTTTTTCCATCATCTACCTCTAAACTAAACTAAAGTTACATCCCCAATTTCACCAGAGTAGCCCCATTACCCCGGAGAGATTTATTTTTCCCTTTCCATCACCTGTCACTCTCACACTGCTCTCTCCAAGCTAGCAATTTGCAATTCTGGGACTCCAGGACTCCACTGGACTGAGAACACAAAAGTTCATATCACTCCATGGCTTCCATGGAAAAAGATCACCACTGTAATCTGGGTTGTTCATCACCGGAGATAATTTGCTAATCCAAAGCTTCCAATCCTTCCTTGAATCACAGTTTATTTTTCAACCATTGAGACATCAAGAACAATGCGTTTACATCCAGCCGTCCACAGCTCATGTACTTTACTGGCAATTAAATATTCTTCAAATGTACTTGCTGTTGTAAAACAGGAACTGGAGCGGTCAATTTTTTACACAGTTTGATTGCACAAAAAGGCACGTGATAATGGATAGAAAATCTCTTTTGCTGGTTGTGGAATTTAATATTAGCTTTGCCGTGCCATCAGCTATCTGCTGTATATCTCCATTAAAAAATATATATTATCTGAAGAATAAGCATTTTATTGTTCTTCTTACTTGCAACATAACCCCTGGTTAAAATGAGATTGAACTAATCTTAGTATTAGGACATTTTCCATGTTCCTCTTGCTCAGGACATGAGGTGGAGACACAAGTGACTGCAGATGCTGGTATATTGAGCAAAACACAAAGTACTGGAGGTACTCGGTGGGTCAGGCAGCACCAGTGGAGGAAATGAATAGGCGACATTTTGGGTTGAGGCGCTAAGAGATGAGGTACTTTGTTACCGTCACAGAACAGGTTGCTCTCATCTGGCACTTGAATCAGTCTCTGATCACTCCACATCACTGCAGATCGGCGTTGTGGTCACTCCCTGTGGTTTCAATTTGATAACATATTTGCTCATAGGTGTTAATAGATGGGGTTTTCATATCTGATCCCAACCCCAAACTATGTGTCTGCAGGGCTGAGCAAGCTGCACTCGCTTCTGAGACAAAGCCTCTCCCTATAGCTCAGGCCCTCAAGTCCTGGCAACATTCATGTAAATCTTCTCTGTACTCTTTCCAGCTTAATGACATCTTTCTTACTTCATTTTAAGCAGAAGCTCCACCAGCCTTCCCAGGTGTGCTATTCCTTAGAAAAAAAATCAGGGTAACTTGCCATGCTGCGCTGGCAATTATTTATCCCTCAAACATATTCGCCAAAAATAAATATATTTTTATTATCACATTGCTGTTTATTGCAGCTTGTTGTTTGTAAAATTGTCTTCTGCATTTCCATCAGAGTATCCACAAAAATGTCCTCATTGTATGTAATGTAGTTTGAGATATCATGAGATTGAGGAAGGTACAATATAGATGCTAGTTCCTTTAAAAAAAATTGTTTTAAGAAGTTTGTCAGCAGCAAAACATGCAAGTTCAACACTATCGTCATTCGAAGGAACCTTGTCCACACACCTAGCCTAGTTGATTCCAGACCCAAGTTGACTCTTAAATGCCCTCTAAAAATGATTGTGCCAGCCACCTACGTACAACAAACCAGCACACCTTTGCACCGAGCCAGGAAGCCACCAGCTTCAGCAGGTTGACTGCGGATAGATACTTTGCTAGCGGCACTCAAATCCCGCCACGTGAATAAACAAAAGCTTTAAAGGTCCTTACTTGCCAGTCTTGCCATCCCACAGTTTCACCGACTTGTCGAATGATGCGCTGGCAATGAGCCTGGTGTCGGGGGAGAAGCAGACTTCGTTTATTAATGCTTGGTGCCCCGTCATTCGGGCCAAGGGCTTCTTGTCCTCTGCCGGTCTCCAGAGGAAAAGTGTGAAGTCATCGGAGCCTGAAACCAGCCGCTCCGGCCCCTGCCCCTGAAAGAAATGGCAGCTCGTTAGGATCCAATAAACCAATATCAAAAAGCTGATTCTAATTGAGACCCAACAATCCTACTCTAGCCATAAGGTCTTACCTTCCTCCTTTGCTTCCCACCATACCACCCAATTATCTGTTGAGGAAAGAAAATAAACACACAGCTACTCTGATGTGTCTGCCGCCAAGCATACAGGACTGGTCTGAGGTAACTCGCTCACTTTGCAAACCTCTTTCTCAATTGGAACTCAACCGCTGTACATTACATTGCTCCATTGGAATGGATGAGGAAGGGGAGGAAGTTTGAGAGCATTTCCTCTGTCCAGCTGGAAACCTCTATCAGAGCTTGGAGTACCAATGGCACAGCGGTACTGCAGGTAGTGCTGCTGCCTCACACCTCCAGCGAATTGAGTTTGATTCTGACCTCGGGTGCAATCTCGAGAAGACTACGTGAATTTCTCCCGGGTGCTCCTGTTTCTTCCCATATCCCACAGATGTTGGTAGATTAACTGGCCGCTGTAAATTGTTCAAAGAATTAGGTGGAGTCGATTGGCATTTGAGAGAGAATAGGTTGCAGGGAAATCAATGGGGAACAGGACTGAAAGAAATGCTCTGAGAGGCAACATGGGCCCCCTTGTATGTGTTAAGGGAATATGGAAATAACACACTTATAAAAGGTCTGAAGAAGGGTCTCGACCCGAAACGTCACCCATTCCTTCTCTCCCGAGATGCTGCCTGACCTGCTGAGTTACTCCAACATTTTGTGAATAAATACCTTCGATTTGTACCAGCATCTGCAGTTATTTTCTTATATACTTATAAAAGGTCTCTTTTGGGAGATTAATGTGAGGTAAGCAAATGATGTGGCCTTGGGGTTGCGTCTGAGAGTTATGAACGCCTTGATGCTCAGGAGGTTGTCCTGAGAGGGAATGCTGATGTTCATTCACATCCGGCCCATGCCTTTGCAAAGGTGTGTGGAGCTATTACCAACGTGTGGTGCCCACTGTGGGGGTCTGAAGCATACAGGAATGCAGGCACCACTGGTGCCCACTGTGGGGGTCTGAAGCATACAGGAATGCAGGCACCACTGGTGCCCACTCCGCTAATGAACTTTACACTAGTTTTCCTCAGATGCCAAAAGCATCGTCGGTGCGCTGAAGACAATGGTGATCACGAGCTTTAGGGAAGGGCAGTCAAGGAAATGCTTTCCTCCTGACGTGGAGTCCACTAGAGCCCGAGACATGCTTCGTTCTATTCTTTCATCGAAGCCACAGATGGATATGATGAAACGCTGAGGCCTTGGTACAGGACCCTGGGGTTGATCACATGAGACTTCCAGTTTTTCTGTCCGCTGCCTCCCATTTAATTATCAATCCATGGCTTCATGTTCCCTCCAATTCTGTCCGGCTTCATTTTTTAACTAATAACCAAGTGCGAAGAACTCAAACAAAACTTAAATGTCAGACCACTTAAATGCAGATGACACAAAGCAGGGTGGCAGCGTGAACTGCGAAGTGGATGCTGGGAGGTTGCAGGGTGACTTAGGCAAGTTGAGTGAGTGGCAGATGCAGTATAATGTAGATAAATGTGAGGTTATCCACTTTGGCGGCAAGAACAAGGAGGCAGATTATTATCTCAATAATCTGGTGTCAGATTAGGAAAAAGGGAAGTGCAACCTGGGTGTCCTTTTACACCAGTCACTGAAAGTAAACATGCAGGTACAGCAGGCAGTGAAGACAGCTAATGGCATGTTCATCATCATCATCATCATATCATATACAGCCGGAATCAGGCCTTTTCGGCCCACCAAGGAGTGAAGAGGTCCTTCTGCAATTGTACAGGGCCCTGGTGAGACCACATCTGGAGTATTGTGTGCAGTTTTGGTCTCCTAATTTGAGGAAGGACATCCTTACTATAGGGGCACGGCAGCGTAGGTTCATGAGGTTAATCCCCGGGATGGTGGGACTGTCATATGATGAAAGATTGGAAAGACTGGGCTTTTATTGACTGGAATTTAGAAGGATGAGAGGGGATCTTATAGAAACATATAAAATTATAAAAGGACTGGACAAGCTAGATGCAGGAAAAATGTTCCCAATGTTGGGGGAGTCCAGAACCAGGGCCGACAGTCTAAGAATAAAGGGGAGGCCATTTAAAACTGAGATGAGAAAAAACTTTTTCACCCAGAGAGTTGTGAATTTGTGGAATTTTCTGCCACAGTAGAGGCCAATTCACAGGATGAATTTAAAAGAGAGTTAGAGCTTTAGGGGCTAGCAGAATCAAGGGATATTGGGAGAAGGCAGGCACGGGTTACTGATTGTGGATGATCAGCCATGATCACAATGAATGGCGGTGCTGGCTCGAAGGGCCAAATGGCCACCTATTTTCTATGTTTGTTTCTACCACCTACGGCAGGGCCCAGAAATCAATTGCTTTGAACTTTTATTCTGCCGTTCCCTTACCCTTGTTTGCTCGTATCTTTGTAAAGCTTTGTGCTTCTGTTCTTCCACTGCAAAATAAACCAAGAAGAGGAAATAAGAGGAAGCTCCAGTGGTTTTATCTTTATCAACACATCTTTGATTGCTTGACAGCTAATTACTGAGCAACACTGCCACTCCTCAATTTAATTTACAAGCATTTAAATGTGCTAACACGCAGGGAAGCAGCCTCCCACCTGTATTGTTTCTAGCTCACTGCGTGACCCGACTACGAAGGACTATATTTAGAACATCTTGTTAACTGGGGGGAAGGGGACAGACTTCCGCCTCTGGCTGCTTTTTACACAAAATCTATACTGGCTCAAAAACAACTTATTTGTGTATATAGATCGTCGAAAATCCTAAAACATTGAGGTACTTCAAGGAACAATTAAAAATAAAACTTGTTAAGAAATCACTTTAGGTCAAAACAAAGGAAAAAAGGAGCAGGTCAAATAGCCGTTGAACCTAGAAACAAAGAACTGGTGATGCTGGTTTATACCAAAGTAGACACAAAGTGCTGGAGTAACTCAGCAGGTCAGTCAGCATCTCTGGATATAATAGTCACCTATCTGAGGAAGGGTCCCGACCTGAAACATCACCTATCCATTTTCTCCAAAGATCCTGCCTGGCCTGCTGAGTTACTCCAACACTTTGAGTCTAGCCCTTGAATCTACTCCACCATTTAATAACGTCAGGACTGCTTCCCTACTTCTTATGCTCTTGTATTGGATCCCTGTGTCCCTGGGTTCCCTTAATGTCCAAAAATGTATTAATCTCAGCCTCAGGTGTATTTAACAAAAATAAGCATCTGCAACTCTCTGGGGTGGAGAACTCGAAACATTTACAATCTCTTGACTGAAGGAGTTTTTTCTCGTTTCGATGTGTTATAGTCAATCGCTAACCCTGAGACTATGACCTTAAGTTGTGGACTTCCCAGTAGGAACAGAAGCTTGATCAAAGAGGCTGTTTTTATAGAAAACGATAAAGGAAAGGGAAAAAGGAAAGTGCTCTGGCAGCTGAAGGGAGAGCTGCCTTTGACAGAGTGCCAAAAAGTTGGACACAAAGTGCTGGAGTAACTCAGCAGGCCAGGCAGGATCTCTGGAGAACATGGATAGATGACACTTCAGGTCAAGCCCTTCTTCAGACAAATAGTTGACCTGTAGAAGAGACCAGAAATGGATGAGCAGAGAGATCTCTGAGGGGTTTGTCGGGCTGGGAGATTACAGTGAAAAAGATGGTTAAACACGTGGAAGGGTTGTGAACACAAGGGAAATTATTTTTTTATTTGACAACCAGAAACAAAGATGGAGTAGTGAGCCTTGATGGCTGTATGGGACATTGTCTGAGTTAGGATGGAAAGTTTTTCAGTATGCAAGGGGATCAGGCAGGTTGGGAAAGCATTCTGCTTGTTACTTTCAACAACTTTATCTGAACACCAGTCTCCACCCTCCTTCCTTGTCTTGAACCTGTCTTTGGGTTTGTCACAGGGGATAAGGGGAAGTGGATTTATCATGGCAGATCCTCAAACCTTAATTAAAACTGCACTGATGTTAAATCAGCTTGTGTTTTGCAGAAGCATGGATGAGTTTTGTCGAGGAAGCCTGCCATCCGTGCCCAAATATTGTAGAAACAAAGAACTGGAGATACTGGTTTACAAAAGAAAACACAACGTGCTGGAGATAGTGGATTTAAGATCCACTCATGAGATTTGAGCACATGCTACAAAGCATCAAGTTAGTTTACGGAGCAACTGATACTGGCTGTAAATGTCAGGATCTATGTCAGCATCTGATGCTTGTTTTTAATATTCTGATCTGTAAGGAACACGAGATCCCAATGTTATGGAATGGTGCAGTAATAGATTTGTATTTATGCAGTGCATTTATGAGTCTTGACTGTTTCTAAGTAGGGAATATAGTATTAAATTTGTACACTATAAGCTCTCGCAAACAGCAATAACTCCATGAATTGCTTTCATGAATTTGACTGAAAGGCAAATATTGGCCAGTTCATGGGACATGACGCCTCCTCTTCGAAATATTGTCATGGGATCTTTAGCAGCAGCGAGCTTGCTCCAAGTCTCATCAAACGGAACAGATCTTTCAAAATGTAGCTGCACCTCACTGGTATTATCATCATAACATTTTGTGCTCAAGTCTCTTGGACCAACAACCTTCCAACTCAGAGACAAGAGAGCTACTTAACTGACCCGTGGCTTACACTATGAAAGAGCATCAAGATGACATGGTTTCTCACTAAATCTCATTGCAAACACTGGTTAAGAGAACGAGATGAGTGAAGTCAGCAGGATCACCTACAAGTGTCATTCCTGTCCCGGTGAACGATGGTAGCTTCAGCTGGTTCAAATGCTCCAGTTCGCAGGACGTAGTCTGTACTGAGTGCCATTGTATTTACCCAATGTGCATGACCCTGCAGTGTTCTACACATGACCCCCTGAAAGAAGAACAGAGAAACAGTCACCAAATTGATGTCAAATGATTTCTTAAAGAAACAAAAAAATCCTTAGACTTGAATGCACAGCAAAGCAGATTCATGCAGTCCTGTTGACAATTGATAACGCGTGTGTTGTCCAAGTACAAGTATTTCCTATTTCAGCACAATTTTGGTATGTTGACAAATATTCCCTTGAACTTCTGCAGGTGTACGGTACCACACCTACTGGATGCTTCATGGCCTGGTTTGTCAACCAGAAATAAAGGAGATTACACAAAAAGAGTGGTAGACACTGCCCGATCCATCTTGGGTACTAACCTCTTCACCATTAAAGGGATCTATAGGAGGTGCTGCCTCAAAGGAGCAGGCAATCATTAAAGATCCACACCATCCTGACCACGCTCTCATCTCACACCTAGCCCCTGCTCTCATCTTGCTCTTACCATCGGGAAGAAGGTACAGGAGCTTGAAAATTGTGACCAGCAGGTTCAAGAAGAGCTTCTTTGCAACAATCTCTTGAACACTGCATCACACGAACCTCAACTTTGAACTTTTATGGACTGTGGTTGTACAAAGTACTGTGGGATTTTGCACTGATGTTATGATTATTAATTTATTACATTTTAAATTTGTTTATTACATAACATGTGAGCATTTAACAAGCCTGTTAAGAATTTCATTGTTCTATTGCTAGTACGTACATATGATAATTAAACACTTTTGACTTTATTGACTCTTGAACACCCTGAACTGCAGCCCTCAAAGAATTAACCCTCAAATCAAATCAGGTCTGGAAATTCAGAGCAGAAGGACCTTTAGTCACACCAGACAGACTCAACTGAGGTCTTTAACATTACCAAGGGATTTTATAAGATCAAAGATACTGTGTGCATTTGTGGGGATGTCATAAACTACTGCCCACAGGAAGAAGGTAACCACCAATAAATCCAATCCAAGAGAATCTTGAGCAGGAAGGAACTGCTGTTGCTGGTTTAAACCGAAGATAGACCCAAAAAGCTGAAGTAACTCAGCGGGTCAGGGAGCATCTCTGGTGAATTGGAATAGGCGGTTTCGGGTTGAGACCTTTCTTCAGAACTTCTTCAGTTCTGAAGAAGGGTCTCGACCCGAAACGTCACCTGTTCCATTTCTCCAGAGATGCTGTCTGACCCGTTGAGTGACTCCAGCTTTTTGTGTCAATGTAAGAGAATCTTCCTTGCACAAAGACTGGTGAGAAAGTGGAACCGCATTGAAAACAGATGAACTTAAGGAAAAAACAGATAAATGTGCGTGAGAAAGGAACAAATGGATATATTATTGAAGAGTGAGATTGACATGCTGAGAGACTCATCTTGAGAATAAATACCAGCATGTACCCTTTCGGCCACATGGTCTGTTTTGGCATTGATTGTACATAATTTTAGGAAGAACGTAAAATAAGTCACATCAGATTTCTGCATTTCTATTTCCTCTTCCAATTTTTCCACAGGTTGAACCAATAAATTGGCCACTGCTGAGAGGCTAATCTTCACAGCGAAGACACATTGGCTACAGGCTGCCTACTGTTGTACCAGATTCCTGCAAAGCTATTTAAGGATTCTGCTTCCAATGGATAGTCTGTTTTAAAGTTGAACTCTGGAAAACTTACAGAAAACCAAAGGCACCCGGCAATGTAGCAGGCTGCTCTGAGGCATACATCATCTCTTCAGACAACAATATTACTCAATCTAACCCATTAACAATCTTTCCAATCTTGCCACAACTGTGTGACCTCCCAACTCGAGCTCCATTAATGTCAACAATAGAGCATCATATTAGGGTGGCACAGTGGCACAGCTGGTAGAGCTGTTGCCTCACAGCAGCAGACATGGGTTCGATCCTGACCTCGGGTACTATCTGCGTGGACCTTGCACATTTCTCCGTGACCATATGGGTTTCCTCTGGCTGCTCCGGTTTCCTCCCACACCACAAAGACGAGGGGGTTTGTTGGGTTAATTGGCCTCTGTAAATTGACCTAGTGTGTGTAGGGAGTGAATGAGAAAGTGGGATAACATAGAACTAGCGTGAACAGGTGATTGATGGTTGGCGGGCGTGCAATCGGTGGGACTAAGGGCATGTTTCCATGCTGTATCTCTAACGTAAAATACAATGTATGGCAGCTATTAACCCTGCCACATAAGGCAGATATGCTCTTGTAAAAAGTAAATTCTACTTACATCTTCAGCCCGCCACACCTTTATGGTCCTGTCTTGTGACGAAGAGTAGAGGAGACCGTCACCACCCCATTTTACACAGGTTACTGACTGAGTGTGGCTGGTCAGGATTTTATCGCAACGTCCCAGCAGTGTGTCCCATATCCGAACACTGCCGTCCTTTGATGCACTAGCCAGGTAACGGCACTGCGGATTCCTGGAGGCACAAGAGACAGCACCTCATTACGAAGCCAACCTTGAAGCCTCATCAGCAAATATAGGTAAATATATGTGTTGAAGCACATAAGTCATAGAATGACAGAAATTTTAGCATCTCTGGCTGAGAATCTATAGGTATTGGTTTATTATTGTTACGTGTACTGATAATGAAAAGCTTTTGTTTGCTTTCTATCCAATCAATTCAGATAATACTATACATGAATACAATCAAGCCATATACAAATGCAACAGGTCGAACGTAGAGAAAAATATCAGAGTGCAGGCTGAAAGGTCAGGTACATGGCTCACTTTCCAGGCGTTTCCCTGTAAGTTACGCAACATTGAACTGCAATCATCCACTGCTTTGGAAACATGTTCTTTCTTCAACTTCTCTCCAATATTTCTACCTATTAATTTAAACATATCCCCCCCCTCATTATGTAGGTTAATTGACTGGGTAAATGTAAAAATTGTCCCTAGTGTGTGTAGGATAGTGATAATGTGCGGGGATCGCTGGGCGGCGCGGACTTGGTGGGCCGAAAGGCCTGTTTCCGCGCTGAATCTGAAATCTGAAATTATTGATATACCTTCAAACAAGTCAGGTAGCATATGTGGCTTGTATACACTGGAATTTAGAAGGATGAAAGGAGAGGAGATCTTATCGAAACGTATAAGATTATTAGGGGGTTGGACACGTTAGAGGCAGGAAACATGTTCCCAATGTTGGGGGAGTCCAGAACAAGGGGCCACAGTTTAAGAATAAGGGGTAGGCCATTTAGAACTGAGATGAGGAAAAACTTTTTCAGTCAGAGTTGTGAATCTGTGGAATTCTCTGCCTCAGAAGGCAGTGGAGGCCAATTCTCTGAATGCATTCAAGAGAGAGCTGGATAGAGCTCTTAAGGATAGCGGAGTCAGGGGGTATGGGGAGAAGGCAGGAACGGGATACTGATTGAGAATGATCAGCCATGATCACATTGAATGGCGGTGCTGGCTCGAAGGGCCGAATGGCCTCCTCCTGCACCTATTGTCTATTGAGAGAAAAACTGAGTTAACTCTACAAGTTTGTGACCTTTGATTAGAACTCTCCAATTTAAACTGGAATGACTTATCGGAAATTGATGACTTCAATGCCAAGTCCGAAAGGCTGCAATACAATTGTATCCTTCTCAGAAGGCAACAAACTGTGTCCTCTCCAACCTTTACGCCCAAGGCAGTGAACCTCCGGTAAATAATCTACGTTACATCTCTAAGTTTCGTCATCCCATGTTCAAACTCAATTCCTTTCACCCGTAACAACAAATGTGGTTGAACAACCTCCTCTCATATCTCTAAGGATTAGAAACAATGCAGCACTTTTATGTACCAGTCGATATCATTCAGCTCTGAATCAGAATTGGCTTCTGTATTTACTTATGACACAAATACAACAGCAATTGCACACAAAACTAAATGGGTTGTGAATCGCGGGGAACACATTAAGGTGCAGTATAAATGCATACTTGTTATTTTGTTCCTGTTGTTTTCTTGCAATTCCTTTGTGACATAGCCCATAGACGCTGCTTAAACAGCTTAAGAATAAACCTATGTATTTTATTTGCTAATAACAAAATCACACCAATTTATTGCTGCAGTTTAAGGGACTCTTGTAAAATAAATTCAATAACATTTGCATGGTGGATTTAGTTTATGACATTTTGCACGCACGTAGAAAATGGGAATGGCCCTACTGTGTGGGAAAAACCTTGCACAAAACAGCACCCAAATACACCAACAGCACAGTGGAGTGTTTTATAAAGTTAATAAAGTGGATAGACACAAAATGCAGGAGTAACTCAGTGGGACAGGCAGCATCACTGGAGAGAAGGAATGGGTGACGTTTCGGGTCGAGACCCCTCTTCAAATCCGGTGGAAACCAGTGGAATAATCAGTGAAAACCGTCGTCGGGAAAACGTCCAAGCAATGAAAGAACAATGTATGGAAGGTTCAATATGCACCTTTCAAAAGTTTTGCTCTTAATGATGGTGAGCTTAATTTCATTCCAATGAAGCTCACAAAACCAGATGCGCTGTCTCCCTCTCTTCTCAGGCAGTGCCCATGGTTGGAGGATGACTGGGAATGGAGGTCCTGACTGAGAATGGAAGATGCTTGAGCCTGATTACTTTTAACATGGTGTGGCTGTGATATAACCTCTGCTACAGGACAAGACCAATGTCAAGGAAATCCAAGATGATGGGAGACGAGCACTCAGTGGTCATTCAAGATCAATTTATTGTCACATGTACCAATTAAGTTACAGTGAAATTTGAGTTACCATACAGCCATACTAAGTGAAAAGCAACAAGACACACAGACACATAAAGTAAAATTTAACATAAACATCCACCACAGCGGATTCCTCACTGTGATGGAAGGTAATCAAGTTCAATCATCTTCCTCTTTGTTCACCTGCGGTCGGGGCTGTTGAACCATCCGCAGTCGCCGCTGTCGACGGTCGGGATGATCGAAACTCCCCGTGTTGGGACGGTTGAAACACTCTCCAAAGCATGGAGCTCCCGAGTCGGCCTCTTGTTACCAGAGACTGCGGGCTTCACGATGTTAAAGTCCACAGGACCCATGGTTGGACCTCTCCACAGTCGATCCTTGGCAAAGGATCGTAGCTCCAAGATGTTAAAGTCCGCTCCACACCCGCGGCTTGAAGCGCCAGGCCGGTCTCCAGGAAAGGCCGCCAACTCCTCGATGTTAGGCCGCAGAGGGGACGGAGATACGATACGGAGAAAAATCGCATATCCGTCGAGGTGAGAGATTGAAATAAAAAGTTTCCCCCAATTCCCTCCCCAACGCAAACAAGAACACACTCGCACTCACTCCACAGACAACTTACAATGGGGGCGACACAGAGACAGAGCGCTAGAACTGCTGCCAGACACCCGGGATCGATCTTGACTACGGGTGCTGTCTTCACGGAGTTTGTAGGTTCTCCCTGTGACCACTTGGGTTTTCTGGGTTTCAAGGTCAAGTTTATTGTCACGTGTACCAATTAACGTACAGTGAAATTTGAATTACCATACAGCCATACTAAAACAAAAAGCAACAAGACACACAACTCCATAAAAGTTAACATAAACATCCACCATAGTAGATTCCCCACGTTCCTCACTGTGATGGAATGTAATAAAGTCCAATCTACTTCCTCTTTTATTCTCCATCGGTCGGGGCAGTTGAACCATCCGCAGTCGGGGCGATCGAAGCTCCCACATCCGGCGGTCGAAGCCTCTGCGCCGGGGCAGTCGAAGCTCCTGCGGCTTGGAGTTCCCGAGCAGAGACCGCGAGCTCCGTTATGTTAAAGTCCCGCAGACTCCCGCGGTAGAGCTCAGAGGTCGATCCCTGGCAAAGGGATCATGGGCTCCATGATGTTAAAGACCGCAGGCTCCCGCGGTGGAGCAATTGAAATCGGTCTCCAGCAAAGGCCGCCAACTCCTCGATGTTTGGCTGCAGTGCGGACGGAGATACGATATGGAAAAAAATCGCATCTCTGTCGAGGTAAGAGATTAGAAGAAATTTCCCCCAATACCCCCCCCACATAAAACAAGCTGAAGAACAGTAAAAACATACATTTAACACATACAAACAAACAACAAAAGAAAGAAGGGACAGACAGACTGTTGGCGAGGCAGCCATTGCTGGCGCCATGTGGTGGACAATTGTTTTCTCCAGGTGCTCCAGTTTCCTCCCACACTCCAAAGATGTACATGTTTGGAGATTAATTGCCTTTTTTAAATTGTAATTTGCCCCTGGTGTGCAGGTTACTGTCAGTGTACGGGGTGATTGCTAGCTGCCGTGGACGGTGAGCCGAAGGACCTGTTTCCGCACTATATTCCTAAAGTCTAATCGTCTAAAGTAAACTTTGGTAAAATGTACAGGCTCCTGCTCATACTATCTCCTCCACCCCCTCAATACCCATATCCTTTAAAAAAAATCTATGCCTTGCTCTGATTTTCCTTTCTAAACCTCTCCCTCTAACCCTCCCACTTCTTTACTCTTTCTTTCCTTCTCTATCTCCACCTTGCCTAACTCCTTCCACTCTCCCGCCACAGGCCGTTTGCTTCCTCCCAACATGAGGCTTTCTCACACAATCTTCACGCTCCATGGCTAAAACTGACCATCCCCCTGGTCCCAGCAGCTGATGTGCCTGTGGCTTGTGGCTTAACCCATCCCATCAAAGGCACCACTATCCTAACGGTGCTATATAAGTGTACGGCACAGTTACTTTTGTGTTAGTGTCCTTGTCTCTGTCTTTGTGGAAATGCCTGGTTTTCAATCATGAATTTATTTTGAATTAGTCCCCATGGCTCAGTTTCATATTGATTACATTGACAGTGTACTGTGTTGACTTAGTCTAAATGACAAGCCCAGATTCTGATGTAAGCTGCTCACTCTCGTTTTCAAATCACACCCTGATCTCACCCCTCCCTATCCATAGTAGTCACCACCTTATAGCCTTCAAGGATCCGAATGGTACTTCAAGTCTGGTCTCACATCCAATTCCTATTTAATTTCCCCCTCGCCTGTGTCCACCTATTACCTGCCATGCTTTGCCCTACCTCTCCTAGCTTTCTTCTTCCCCCCCCCCCTCACAGTGTGTCTCAATCAGTGATGTCCAAAGAGCTGTACGGCATAGGTTTACGGTGAAAGGGCAGGGAACCGAGAAATAAAATGTTTCACAGGAAGTCATTGGTGTATGGAAAGAGCTGCAGAGGAGATGGTGGAGGCAGGAACAATAACAACATTGAAGAGGCATCTGGACAGATACTTCAATGAGCATATCAGCAGGATATGGAAGTGAAATGGAATCAGTACAGATAGGCATGATGGTCAGCATATTCACGGTGGGCCGAAGAGCCTATTTCTATGCTATATGACTCTATGGCACTCTGACTCCGGCCTAAGATCTCTTTATGAATATTTCACTCACAAATGTAGTGGCTCCCAGCAAAGATACGTGATCCACTTGGAATGTCCAGTCAAAACCTTTCCGATTTGTTTCCCTGTGCTGGGGTCCCATATGAATATCTGAAATCACAGAGGCAATGTTGAATTTAACCAGAAAATCATTTGATTTCTTAAATATAAAAAGGCTCACTCTGACAGCAAAGATCCCCTAGACTTCAGCTGGCCCACACAGGAAATGTTTGGCAGGCCAAATTCTTCCTCGTGCATCATACAAAAAAAGACACAAAGTACTGGAGTAACTCAACGGGTCAGGCAGCATCTCTGGAGGACATGGAAAGGTGATGTTTTGGGTCAGGACCCTTCCTCACACTGAATGGAGTAGAGGGGAGGAAGCTGAAAGAGATGTGGTTGGAACAAAGCCTAATGATAGGTGGATAAAAGATACAGAAATGCCATTCTGTGGTTTTAAATGGCACACCATATAGCTGTTTTTCTAAGCTTATTCGCGTTGAGGGGAATTGCAAAATGTAATGACGACGGCGGTGAGTAAGGTGGGCCTAAAATTGCTGTGCTATTGTGTACCGTTTTGGCTGTAGTTCAGGAACAAACAAACAAACAAACAAACGAGAGTAAGTAACATTTTGTATTTTTTTCCACTATTTTCCCCACCACACCTCCAAATATCTCCCTCTTCTGGGAATTTCATTATTCCGTTGTCAGTGCATATGAACTTAAACACTCTTGATCTGATGGGGAAAGATGGGGAGGGATGGATGTAAACAAAGTCAGTCGGCTGGCATGAAGAAGGTGCTCAATTCAAAGTCCTGAAAGTTACTTCTTTGAACAGAAGCATGGACAAAGTTAATTCACCTCTCTATTTTAAATCGCTAGACACCTTCATTATAAGGGAAAAGGATTCAGTATTTATAAATCATGACTTTGGATGGCAACATGCCAAGGGAAGGAACTGAAGTTCGTAATGATTGTTAACTATGACAGAAAAGTTTCAGAAAGGAGGGAATTTCATTTCAAAGCTCCTGTCACAACCTCACGACGTACCAAAGTGCATTGTGCCGCTAAAGTTATTTCCTTTTAAGATATGCAGAGGATAAACAAACAAACCTGACATTTGGTAAGTATAAAGAAGTTAGGTAGGAGTTTTCAAAGCGAATACCTGACTGTTCTTGCACCCAGATGCCAGCTTTTTGCCATCAGGAGACCATGCTATGCTCAATACCCAGTGTTTGTGACCTGAAGAAATAAATTACATTAGTTGTAGACACATTACATCAAAACTATTCCTCCAGGTCTGAATTGTTCACATAACACATTACACAAATGGAACCATTATTTTATTCATAGTCTGAAGGGTCTCGACCCATTCCTTCTCTCCTGAGATGCTGCCTGACCTGCTGAGTTACTCCAGCATTTTGTGAATAAATTACTTTATTCATGGTAATTTGTTGAGGCTTTCTGTCAGTTATTGGTTGGAAGGACTTGATTTCATTTCATTTGCTGCTTTAAAGTGGGACAGGTTGCAAAGGTTAATTTCATAACCAAAGTCAGCCCGCTAGCATGAAAATGATGCTCACTTCAAAGTTGTGAAACTTATTTCTCCAGACATTAGACATTAGCATAGTCAAAATTAATTTACTCCACTATTTTATATAACGTGACACCTCCATTATAAGGCAAAGAGGACTTGAAGAAGGGTTCCAACCCAAAACATCACCTCTTCCTATTCTCCAGAGATGCTGCCTGACCCGTTGATTTACTCCAGCATTTTGTGTCTATCTTCAGTATTTACAAATTATCTCTCTGGATGGCAAAGTTCCAAGGGAAAGGAGGTTGGTAATGATGGTTAACTATGGTAGAATCGTGCAGCAGGTACAGCAGGCAGTGAAGAAAGCTAATGGTCTTTATGACAAGAGGAGTTGAGTATAAGAGCAAAGAGGTCCTTCTGCAGTTGTATAGGGCCCTAGTGAGACCGCACCTGGAGTACTGTGTGCAGTTTTGGTCTCCAAATTTGAGGAAGGATATTCTTGCTATTGAGGGCGTGCAGCGTAGGTTTACTAGGTTAATTCCCTGAATGGCGGGACTGTCATATGTTGAAAGACTGGAGCAACTAGGCTTGTTTACGCTGGAATTTAGAAGGATGTGAGGGGATCTTATTGAAACATAAGATTATTAAGGGATTGGACACATTAGAAGCAGAAAACATGTTCCCAATGTTGGGGGAGTCCAGAACCAGGGGCCACAGTTTAAGAATAAGGGGTAGGGCATTTAGAACGGAGATTTGGAAAAACCTTTTCAGTCAGTGAGTTGTAAACCTGTGGAATTCTCTGCCTCAGAAGGCAGTGGAGGCCAATTCTCTGGATGCTTTCAAGAGAGAGCTAGATAGAGCTCTTAAGGATAGCGAAGTCAGGGGGTATGGGGAGAAGGCAGGAACGGGGTACTGATTGTGAATGATCAGCCATGATCACATTGAATGGCGGTGCTGGCTCGAAGGGCCGAAAGGCCTACTCCTGCACCTATTGTCTATTGTCTGCATTCACCCAGGATGGTGGGGGGGAGGCTGGGAGGGAAGATGGAGCTAGTTTAACATGTCAAAAGCCAGCACTTCCAGCCGTGGTGCAGTGGCTTGTTGCTTAAGCTGTGCACTCGAGTCCCCAGAGTAGGATGTGAAACTGCAACCTCGACTTAATGCTTCAAATTCTGCACTGAGCTGCAGCTGACACAACAAACTCAAAGACACAACAATCAGCTTCTTCAAACAAATTAATTAATTCATTAATTAAAAAAGGACGGCATGGTGGCACAGCAATAGAGTTGTTGCCTTACAGCGCCAGAGACCTGGGTACGGTCCCGACTACAGGTGCTTGCCTGAACGTAGTTTGTACATTCTCCCCGAGACCTGTGTGGCTTTTCTTCGGGTGCTCCGATTTCCTCCCAGACTCCAGAGATGTACAGGTTTGTAGGTTAATTGGCTTGGTATAATTGTAAATTGTCCCTTGTGTGTGAGAGATTGTGTTAGTGTGCGGGGGTCACAGGTCGGTGCAGACGCATTGGGTCGAAGGGCCTGTTTCCGCGCTGTATCTCTAAACTAAACTAAATTCATGTTATTTTTCCTGTGAATATTGTGATCATCGCAGTGAAGTCAGTGCTGGGGGATGAAACACTCAACACTTTCACCGCATCAGGTATTCTCGGCTTGTCTGCAGCACCATTTGAAGTGGACTGAAGTTCGGTCTGTCTCCACAACCTGCTTCAGCCCCAAGTGGAGGAAGAGCGCCATCTGTTGCCATCATTTCTCTATTTCTTCCACAATCAGCAACCGAGGATATGTCATTTACAATTTCATGACATCCCAAAACACTTAACAGCCAGTAACAGATGTGGACCGTAACCCCTGTTGCAAATCAGGGGTTGCAGCAGGCAATTGGTAATGAACATGAATTGATGGCATGGCCAGCATTAGGCACATCCAATGTCAGTAAATGACAAGTCCCAACATACACAGAGGGGTGAACATGGACACTCAGAGGGGTATATGCGGTGCACACAGGACGTGTGCGCACTCACACAAAGGGAAGTGCGCGCATACACCCAGAGGTCTGCACGTGCATGGGTGTACACACAGACAGTGGGTGCTCGCGTGCACGTGCATATAAGATAGCGTGTGCGTATGGCCATGTATACACAGAGGGGTCCATGTATATACAGAGGAGTGCATGCATGCATATGTGCACACATAGAAGAGGATGTACTTGTGAGTGTATGTTTTACCGACATATGCTTGTGTCTATATCCCGGAGTGTTCATGTGCACACAAAGGGGTTCAAATGCAACAACGCACAGAGGGATGCATGTGTACATACAGAAGTGTATGTGCGTGCAAACATACGGAGTTCTATGTCCGGCTGGAGCAACTGATCAATAAGATAAAGCAAACTCTTTGTTTAAAAAGGAGGTTAATAGCAGGTCAGCAATACAGTTGTGAACAAATGTATCAAGAAACCAATTTAAACACTTAGTAAGTGGGATCAAGACCATTAAATGTATTTCTAATAGAAATGTATTGAAATTTGATCCCTTCTAACGTCTCCTTTGATCCTGCTCTCGTGTATTAATTAAAGATATATTTTCAAATCCAAATCTGTGAGGAGGTAGTTAACGACCTGTTTTCAAGTGGTTTTGCACCACTGAGTCACAGATTAAATAGGAGAGATGAGAAATGCATTTTGTGCAGGAAACATAACATTCACATATTCGGCGTGAACTTGCCTTTGGCTGTGAAGTGTGGAGTTTCTGTCGTCAGATCCCAGAACCGTACCGTGGTGTCTCCTGATCCACTTGCTAGATACCTTTAAAGTCAGGGACATGTGGTCAGTGCTGCACACAATAAACATCAGCAATAACATAAAAGTGCACATAAAACTAAGGAGGCAAAATAGCAATAACCCAAATTTTGTACAATAAACCAGCTTGCCACTAATCTCCAAGAAAGCTGGATATAAAGATCTATCCTTATATTTATGTAGGGAGTACAATACAATGAGTACATGAGTTTCTTTGCTTCCATCGTGTCAGGTCAATGTATTAGGTTAATTCCCGGAATGGCGGGACTGTCGTATGTTGAAAGGCTGGAGCGATTGGGCTTGTATACACTGGAATTTAGAAGGATGAGGGGGGATCTTATTGAAACATACAAGATAATTAGGGGATCGGACACATTAGAGGCAGGAAACATGTTCCCAATGTTGGGGGAGTCCAGAACAAGGGGCCACAGTTTAAGAATAAGGGGTAGGCCATTTAGAACGGAGATGAGGAAGAACTTTTTCAGTCAGAGAGTGGTGAATGTGTGGAATTCTCTGCCTCAGAAGGCAGTGGAGGCCAGTTCTTTGGATGCTTTCAAGAGAGAGCTGGATAGAGCTCTTAAGGATAGCGGAGTGAGGGGGTATGGGGAGAAGGCAGGAACGGGGTACTGATTGAGAGTGATCAGCCATGATCGCATTGAATGGCGGTGCTGGCTCGAAGGGCTGAATGGCCTACTCCTGCATCTATTGTCTATTGTCTATTATATTAACAAAGTACCAATGCCGTTCATGTGGCTACTTGAAACATCTATCACTCTCTGTGGTTCGACCACAATGTCACTGACCCTTTGTTGCTGTTCCAGTGCTCCCTATTAGACAGCAGCCATCATATTGTCAGGCTAGGAGAACAAAGAATTCTCACAAGCACAATGATTCAATGATACCTTATTGTCACATGTACCTAGGTAGAATGAAATGCTTTGTTTTGCATACAACCTAGTAAAATCTTGTGGCAGACCTCACCTGGGCAGAGCACAAGTGTCGCCACTTGTCTGGCGCCGACAAAGCTGCAAAAGATCACCGAGCAGTCTAAACAAGTTCAAACCAGGAAGTAAACGGCCTAAAATTTCAACCTATGCTTCAAATAGTTTGCAGTATGGAAATTAAAGAGAACATACGTAAAAGCTCAAACGACGAGGCACCCAATGCTTCACTTTAAATTTTTCTCTGGCGCTTATCATAGAGTGATACAGTGTGGAAACAGGCCCTTCGGCCCAACTTGTCCACACTGTCCCATCTACACTAGTCCCACTTGCCTGTGTTTGGCCCATGTCCCTCTAAACCTGTGCTATCCATGTACCTGTCCAATTTATCCAGGTACCTGTCCATGTATGTACCTGTCCACATAGTTTTTGAATTAGGGCAGACATTTTGAGAATGTAGAAAGTGCAATGTAAATTACAATAGAATTAAAGGGAATAGAACTAAAAATGATCCAGATTTATGTTTTTCAAAGAACTTGCCTTCCCGAGGGGCTAAAAGCCACAGAAATGACAGCTTCAGTGTGTCCTTCCAAAGAACTTGTGCACCGTGTTACTGCCCGAACCCGAAACACTGCTTGAGGCTGATAAATGATGTCAATAATCTTTTCTGTCTCCACTTGCTGATCTTGCAGTGTCTTATCCAGCGAGGTGACTATTTCAGACTCATTCACGTAAAAAGCCAAAGGCAATGGATCATCCTGAAAGCAAAAGACCAACAGAAACTTTCATTTAGTCTGTTCATTTCACCGCTCAATTCCAACATGGTTTTTTTTTACAATACTAGAACAATGGTGGTAAAAGGCCCTCTGATAAACCAGCCGGACTGACACAATCTCTGATGTCTTGTCAACTCACAACAAAAACAAGGTGATTTCCTTGAACAGGCAAAAAATCCAGTTTTAAGAAAAGGACAATTTGAGAGGGATAAAACTCTGGGAATATCACTGCATACATCTTAGGTGATTAAAACCAGCCAGGTGGCACTCTGAGTCTAGGAAACAACCACCAACCAGAAACTGGCCCAACATTCATATAAAGGAATCAGTGCATCTGTGCCCAATGTCCAGCTGGCAACTTGGTTCACGTAGCCACTATTCTTTGAGGAAAATAAGTCTCTCCTCACATCCAATCTTGCTCTTTTGGCGAAATTGTAATCCTGTAAGCCTTTTGAGAATGAGAACAATCAACAAACGCGATTTATTTGCTTTAGTTTGTCAAACATAATCAGATTGGTGCTCTGAGCTTCTCTAAAGATCTGGATTTCAGATCACTGAGGCTCAGTAAAATATCTTATCCTGGGAATCAGACTTTTGACCTTTCTTTTCAACTTTTCCATCACATCACCGTCTTGTGAGAATAAAACTGAATACAACAATATTCCACCAGAGTTCTAGGTTCTTGTACAAAAAAACCCCTTTCATTTACCAAGCACTTTACATGACCTCAGGACAGTCCAGAGTATTTTTCCCATTTCTTTATGATATAGAACGAGGCCATTTGGCCCATTGCATCTGGCTGGCTCTTATTTAACCCATCGATCCTTTTCACCCAATTATTTCCCTGTCATTTATTGTTACTCACATCCCCATTTACTCCCAGCTGATTCCCCTATCATCCAGGTATTCTGGGGTTAATTTACATTTACAAATTAATCAATTTATTAATTAATGATTTCACAAAATTAATCTTGACACAATGAAAAAATTTCGATGACAGGACATCCAAAGGAATAATTGATTGGTTGAGATAGGCCCTTAGGAAACAGGCCCTTAGGCCCACCGAGCCCATGCCAACTGTCGATCACCAGTTCGCACTAGTTCTATGTTATCCCACATTCGCACCCACTCCCTACACACGAGCAGTGATTTACAGAGGCCTATTAACCTACAAACAGCACATCTTTGGGATGTTGGAGGGGACCGGATCACCCATAAGAATCCACGCAGTTATGAGAACATGCAAACTCCATAAAGACGTACCCATGTTCAGGATTGAGCCCCAGTTCCTGGCGCAGTGAGGTAGCAGCTCTACCAGCTGCACCAATGTGCCACCCTAGGTACGGTTTTAAAGAAGCAACATAAAAAAGAGTCAGCAATATTTAGGGAATGAATGCCAAAATCTTGGGCCAGAGACATGGGCAAACCAACCTCTGTTGGCACTCAGTGGAGGGGGGGGTGAATTTGTTTAAGCATCAACCAAAATCACACAAACAAAATTGGTCATTGCTGCTTGCGGCCATGTTTCTTACATCATAACAACAAAAAACATTCCTGACAATGTTTATTGGCTGTGAATCACCTCAGGACTTTATTAAAAAAAAGATATAAAAGGCGCTAAAGAAATGAAAGTCTTTTGTTTTATCTTTAAACAACTGAAGCCACAGTGGCCATTTGAAGGGTGACTGGGACTGAGCAAGACATGTACAAGTACTCCAGACACGGTTACCTTGGGCAGCAAAACATTGCACACAAGCTGCAGTTTGTCGGGTGTTATGTCAATGGGGACATCGAAAGGTGACCCCAGGACCGCCCCACCCTCGTCCTTGAACTGCACCAGCAGTCGCTGAATTTCCTCCTTCATTGTCAAATGCTGGAAGAGCTGGAAAAAACAGCAGGAGATGATCAAACATGTAAGTCTCTACATCAATACTCTTCACTTAAACCGAACAGTGATGTTGACAACCAATTGAAATCGACAAAAATAGAAATACTGGACTTAAATATCAACTAATTAATTTAACAGGTTACCAGTATATCTATTGATTTTTTAAAAATCTTGTGTATTTACAAAATTTCTCTGCAATGTTTTGTTGTCTTTATTTTTGGTCACACGTCAATGCTTCTATTTAACAATGAAAATCTCAGCGGAGAGCAGTGTAGGAAAATAACTGCAGATGCTGGTACAAATCAAAGGTATTTATTCACAAAATGCTGGAGTAACTCAGCAGGCCAGGCAGCATCTCAGGTGCCTCAGCCACAATAAATGCCCATGCACATTGAGTCTTTGATTCCTACATTGAGTCCTTCATTCCAACCAAAATTTCAAAATAAATAACAAAAAATTGGAGGTGGCAGTAAATTGCAGGGCTACAAGGAATTACCCAGACTACCAGATATTCTTTCGAAGACCCAACATAGCTACAATTGTCCAAAAGGCCTAATGTGTCATATGACTCTGGAAACTGATCTATTTTCTCATTCCTGGTGTGAAGTAAGGCCCACCGATCTATGGTGTTCGTGCGCTGCGATTGCTGGGAATCTTATCCCCTCCCCCTTCACAATGCTCCACCTGATCGGAGTCACCCCTGATCCTGGCACCAGGAAAACAAAGTTCCATGTGTAGGAAAGAACTGCAGATTCTGGTTTAAATTGAAGGTAGACACAAAATGCTGGAGTAACACAGCGGGGCAGGCAGCATCTCCGGAGAGAAGGAATGGGTGACGTTTCGGGTCGAGACCCTTCTTCAGACTATTCAGACCAAGGCAACGTGCCATTCTGGAGTATTCTGGAGTCTGGTTGTCAGCCTGAGCAGCACCAGTCAGTTCCCCTGAGCAATGAGTCCCTGCACCACCATTGGTGGCCTTGACCTTTCCCTCCATTGCGGTGCTTCAGTCCAACTGGGGAGCCAAGACTTGGTTGTGATCCCACCCACCCTAACCGTATCCATAGCATTGCATCTAAAAGATGGCGTTGCAATATTGCAACAACCTGGATTTTGTGCTCCGGTCCATGAAATTATTTTCTGACTCCGAGACAATAGCGATTCCTCTGGGCCGCGGAAAGCACTTCATTTTATTTTGCGAGGTGCATGCTTATGAGTTTGGTGTTTCCACCAATTTTTGTGTTGTTTTAATATTTCTGTACTGCTGTTGTGACCTGGGTACGCCAAGAGGGTACGCCAAGAGGGTACGCCAAGAGGTGAACTGATGTTTTTTTCAATTTGCAGAGTGGTTCAGTGGGATAGAAGTGGAAGTGATAGTCTCATTTGTGGGCAAGTCTAAAAGGTAAAAATTAGACCAAGTCCGACCTTGAAATAATGTGGATATTGGGGAACACACTTTAGCACTCATGTTATCAGTAAATGAAACATGGGAAACCTTTCTTTAAGATCTGTACCTCTGTTCCAATTCTGTAACATGACTTCACCTCACAACAGATTCGCTCAGAAAACTGCTCACACACTAATACACAAGTGCGAACAAAAAAAAATGTTTGAACACATTTCCCCTAATTTCATTCTTGTCAGTCGATCATCATTGCTACATCCTACAGGTAGACTTTGTAAAAACAGATTCCCAGAGATGGATTGCAAAGCTTTTTCTGGAATCTAATACCTCTGCTCAACACTGACTTTCACAAAGGCCTATCACTTTCGGCTGGAGATGTTACTGTGTCCCTGTGACCCTGGAGTGCAGCTGAGCATAGAGAACATGTCGAGAATATTGGAGACATAAAGCCCAAGTAACTCTCCACCACAAGATAGGTGTACATACACTGACTCTGCCTGGGGTCAGGCCCCACACTTTGTGTTCCAGAGACACTGAAGCTCCCTTGGCGGATGACTTTGTGTTTGTACATAATTTCTTTTGGCATGGTCTGAAGTCGTGGCATGAAAAAGCACCTGCAATAGGTCTTTCAGAGGTGCTTTCCATTGCATGAGATCATGGAACATCGTTCTAAAGACACATTGATATTGGGGCTACCACAGACTGATCCACATGTGTATCCACACACTAGTTTCATCCAAACCCATCTGCTCCTTCCTGCCCTGGTTCTTCCTGCCCCATTCTCTTCTCTGGTTTGACCTTAACTCCACCATTCACCTCAATCTCTCCCGATGGTAGTGAGTCTCATCCGTCTCTGCTGTGCTACCTCATTGAAATGTGAAATATGAATAGTGAAAGGCTCGGATAGAGTGGATGTGGAGAGGACATTTTCACTAGTGGGAGAGTCTAGGACTGGAGGTCATAGCCTCAGAATTAAAGAACGTTCCTTCAGGAAGGAGATGAGGAGGCATTTCTTTAATCAGAGGTGGTGAATCTGTGGCATTCATTGCACAGAAGGCTGTGGAAGCCGTCAATGGATATTTTTAAGGCAGAGATAGATAGATTCTTGATTAGTATGGGTGTCAGGGGTTATGGGGAGGAGGCAGGAGAATGGGGTTAGGAGGGAGAGATAGATCAGCCATGATTGAACGGCGGAGTAGACTTGATGGGCCGAATGGCCTAATTCTGCTCCTTTCACTTATGCCCGTGATACTTATATAGATCTATTAATGTCAGCAGTGTGACTTTGATATAATGTGCCGTGTTGTAACGAGTCTTGGATATACTGTAGGTATCATGTCCCCAAGATGGATGTTCTATATTATTTCAGTAACGAGAGCTTAGTCACAGCAGAGACGGATGAGACGCACTATCAAAGGAAGAGATTGAGGTGAATGGTGGAGTTAAGGTCAAACCAGAGAAGGTCAGGACAGGAAGAACCAGGGCAGGAAGGAGCAGACGGGTTTGGATGAAACTAGTGAGTCCATGCACATGTGGATCAGTCTGTGGTAGCCCCGATATCAATGTGTCTTTAGAACGATGTTTCATGATCTCATGGAAGGGGAAGCACCGAAAGGTTATTTGCAGCAACTCCTGCGGCTACTTTTTCATGCCACAATTTCAGACCATACCAAAATAAATAATGTACAAACACAGACAGTTCCTGAATTTAAGACTGATCGCCGGACATAACTGAATATTTTCAAAACACCTCAAACCTTAACTGCCTTTTCTTTGCACGGATGTGGCCTTATTGGCTGAGTGCTGAGAGCTATTTTGTTTCATTAATATCTACATGTAGTCCCAGGTATTTATTCACAAGGTTGCTGGAGTAACTCAGCAGGTCAGGCAGCATCTCAGGAGAGAAGGAATGGGTGATGTTTCGGGTCTCGACCCTTCTTCAGACTGATTAGAAGGGTCTCGACCCGAAACGTCACCCATTCCTTCTCTCCTGAGATGCTGCCTGACCCGCTGAGTTACTCCAGCACTTTGTGAATAAATACCTTCGATTTGTACCAGCATCTGCAGTTATTTTCTTACACTACATGTAGTCCCAGCTCAGTATAAGAAAATAACTGCAGATGCCGGTACAAATCGAAGGTATTTATTCACAAAATGCTGGAGAAACTCAGCAGGTCAGGCAGCATCTCAGGAGAGAAGGAATGGGTGACGTTTCGGGTCGAGACCCTTCTTCAGTCCCAGCTCAGTGACATGTCCCATTTGGCAACAAGATATGAAATTCTGGCTAAAATGGGTCTACAGTCACTGGAGTTGAGGAGTAGAGCAGATGTTATTGAAACGTATAGGAATCTGAGGCGGCTTCACAGGGTTGATACTGCGAGGATGGTTTTCCTTGCAGAGGAATCTGGAACGGGGGGGGGTCACAGTTCCACACCTTCACAGAGAGTGGTGAAGGTGTGGAATTCTCTGCCTCAGAAGGCAGTGGAGGCCAGTTCGTTGGATGCTTTCAAGAGAGAGCTGGAGAGCTCTTAAGGATAGCGGAGTGAGGGGGTATGGGGAGAAGGCAGGAACGGGGTACTGATTGAGAGTGATCAGCCATAATCGCATTGAATGGCGGTGCTGGCTCGAAGGGCTGAATGGCCTACTCCTGCACCTATTGTCTATTGTCTAAGTCTAAATCTGAGAAAGCAGTTAAGAACCAACCACATCAATGAGTCGGGAGTTGCTTATTGACCAGATGGTCAAGGATGGCATATCATAGTCAAAGCCTCATTGAGAGATACAGTGCGCAAACAGGCCCTTCAGTCCACCGAGTGCGCACTGGCCATCAACCACTCATCTATAATCCCATCGTTTACTCCCCATATTCTCATCAGCTCCCCTTGGAGTCCACCAGCCACAAACAATGTAGAGACAATTTACAGCACCCAATTAACCTTCCAACCTGTCTTGGAGAAACGGTCAAGATACAGTAAATCCCCGTACTAACAGACCATGGTGGTGAGGGGTGGGAATGGTGTCCGTTATTGCTGATTGTCCACTATAACCGAGTACGGTATTATCATTGTGTCCTTTTGTGTATTGACCACCATCTGCACTTCTTAGTTTCAATTATATGCAAAGTGCTGGAGTAACTCAAAGGGTCAAACCGCATCTCTGGAGAACATGGATAGATGACATCGGGACCCTTCTTCAGACTGATTCAGTCAGCTGAGTTACTCCAGCACTGTGTGTCATTTCACCTCAAAACTAGATACAAATGCCGTTCGCCTGCACCAGCGAGCCTTTCTTCACCAGCTACCACGCGGTCCAGTTGTCGTGGTTGTTGTTGCAGCTCACGTTGTAGTCCCTGGCTGTCAGCTCTTTCTTCAGGTCGCTTCCAATGACTAGACATGCTCACTCACTGCAGGGCTCCCTCGCCTCTCACCAGCTGCCCTGTCCTGTTCATCCCAGCTTTTCCTCCACTCAACTCCACCAATGCTTTCTCCATCGCAGTCGTCGATATCTTTCAAGGGAGGAGGAGGAGGATACAGCGGCGGTGGAGCAGAGAGCAGACAAAGCAATGGCAAACAGTAAGGGGCAGCTGGTGAGAGGGAAGGGAGCCCCACAGTGACTGAGCGCTTCTCATCAGCGATGGCGGTCTGAAGAATGCGCTGACTCCTGGGGCTACAGTTCAGTCCAACATGAGCTGCAACAATAGCTGCATCAACCGGACCATGCAGTGGGTGAAGGTCTCGCTGTTGCACCCAGCGAGCTGGGGGTGTAAGCGGCCGGACGGGAGGAGATGCAAGCTGGGGGTGGAGTGGGCAGGTCCGTACACTATAACCAAAATCCAGTATTGAGATGTCCGTTAAAACAAGGGTTTACTGTATATAGCTTATACGTATACTTATGAATGGTCTCGACCCGAAACATCACCTATTCCTTCTCTCCAGAGATGCTGCCCATCCCGCTGAGTTACTCCAGCTTTATGTGTCTATCTTTGGATTAAACCAGCATCTGCAGTTCCTTCCTACACTTATGTTTTTTGTGGTGTCTGTGTACCAGTGATGCTGCTGCAAGTAAGATTTTCACTGTACTCCGTATTTGTGCACAATACAATAAATTTGATTTGACTAGATTCACCCGTTTGCTACCAAAGTTTAAACTTTCGAAATACAGCGCAGAAACAAATCCTTCGGCCCACCGAGTTCACGCTGACCAGCGATCCCTGTACACCAACACTATCCTACACACTAAGAGTGTGGGAAGAAACCAGAGCACCCAAAGAAACCCCACAGAGAGAACGTACAAACTCTGTTGAACCAGTCTGAGCAGATGGACAAAGCTGTACCAAGTCAATGGTACCAGCTGTACCATCTCAGCTAGACAGATATAACATGAAGTAACTCAGCGGGACAGGCAGCATCTCTGGAGAGAAGGAATGGGTGACATTTCAGGTCAAGACCCTTCACCCAGAGATGTGCCTGTCTTGCTGAGTTACTCCAGCATTTTGTGTCTTTCTTTGATTTAAACCAGCATCTGCAGTTCCTTCCTGCACATAACATGAAGTAAGATTGCCAACTACCTTGGCAAAGTAATCAGGATCTGGCTTCTAATCTCTGTCGAACAACTATTGGAAAGTTTACACATACGAGGACTGATTTGACCTCAATTATAATAGTCTCATCAAGGTTTGAAGAACAGAAAGGGAGGCCAACATCTTGTCCATCTACGTACCCAAGTCTCAAGAAGAGGTAAAGTTGGGGTAATATGGCAAAGAGAAAAAGTTGCAATAATGATGGGAGAGATGCAAAGATGATTCAGATACTACAGCAGCTGAACACGTAACCCTTCGAAACAGTTAGAAGTTACACTTGCCGGATTTCACTCTACGTTAAAGGGACGGTGGAGGCAAAGCGTCCCCACAGACATTGATCCAGCCGCTCAAAAGTCAAAGCGTATTTAAAGCATAGCGAGAGATACGAGTTACTTAATAGTTGATGTAAAGAGAGGACCCTGTGGAGCTCGGACCCCTGGCCTGGCGCAGCCGGCAGATGGAGGACAGACACAACATGCTGGACTGGAGTAGCTCAGCGGGACAGCCAGCATTTCTGGAGAGAAGGAATGGGTACCGTCTGTGGTCGAGACACAGGTGCAGGGGCTGATTGCAGAGCCAAGGGCAGGCAAGCCCCGGACTTGTTCCCATCCCCTGCTCAGCGATTTGTGTAATGCACTACGCGGGCAGAAGAAACCCGGGACCATGTCTAGGACCAAAGCAGCCCGGGCCCAGGACCGGGACCAAGCGCTGGGCCAAGGCCCGATCCCCGGCCCGCCCCCCTCACCCCGCTGCCCTGGCCGGGTCTGTCAACGAGCAGCGGGGCTCCGGCCCCGAGCGAGGCACGGCCTGTAAAGCGCCAGCAGACTGAAGCCCGGGCCCGATGTTCAGGGGTACCTTACGTACACACCGTCCCCACACCCCAGCTCCACCCGGCCCAGCCCGGCCCCGGTCACTGACCCGAGAGTCGCCGCGATGTTCAGCCGAGGGAAGCGTCTCCCACGCGGACGGACGACCGGGAGTGGGAGTATCGTCTACAGCGCCCCCCTGCGGCCGGGAGTGGGAGCGGCGCCTGCAGCGCCACCTGAGGCCGGGAGTGGGAGCGGCACCTGCAGCGTCCCCCTGCGGCCGGGAGTGGGAGCGGCGCCTGCAGCGTCCTCCTGCGGCCGGGAGTGGGAGCGGCGCCTGCAGCGCCACCTGAGGCCGGGAGTGGGAGTATCGTTTGCAGCGCCCCCCTGCGGCCGGGAGAGGGAGTGTCGCCTGCAGCGCCACCTGAGGCCGGGAGTGGGAGTATCGTTTGCAGCGCCCCCCTGCGGCCGGGAGAGGGAGTGTCGCCTGCAGCGCCACCTGAGGCCGGGAGTGGAGTATCGTCTGCAGCGCCATCTGAGGCCGGGAGAGGGAGTACCGTCCTACCAGCAGCGACGCCGCAGCGCAGCCCTGAGGCCGGGAGTGGGAGCGGCGCCTGCAGCGCCCCCCTGCGGCCGGGAGAGGGAGCGGCGCCTGCAGCGCCCCCGTGAGGCCGGGAGAGGGAGCGGCGCCTGTAGCACCACCTGAGGCCGGGAGTGGCGCCTGCAGCGCCCCCCTGAGGCCGAGAGTGGGAGTATCGCCTGCAGCGTCACCTGCGGCCGGGAGTGGGAGCGGCGCCTGCAGCGCCCCCCTGAGGCCGGGAGTGGGGGTATCGCTTGCAGGTTTGTGAACTTCCACTCGAAAGTTGCAGAGCTGGGTTTTGCAAACAGAGACGTCAGTGCGTTGGTGTGGGAGCGAGTGTTGACGGTAGTTAACGGACGTTTAATACGCGGAAAAGCAAAACGAAATACAGCGTTTTATTGAATTCCCGGTCGATTTGAAGAAGCGGTCCTGATGCAGGGTGTTGCCCGAGACGTCGGCTTTCACTTGCTGCTTAAGTTCTTCCAGTGAACTGTTGACGTGAAGAAGCGATTGGGCTCCAGAGCGACAGTGAATACAGAGCCGTGAGTTGGCGAAGCAACAAGCAGGTGCAAACCCGCAGTAACCGTGTAGAAAATAGGTTTCCACTAAGATTGTGCATGCATGCACACACTTTGGTCCACAATTTAAATAACAATGACCATGAAACAAAACCATAGAGGGGCTGAACAGAGTGAAGGGAGGATGTGTACTTGGACTGAGAATGATAGATTTACGGATGGCAATCTCAGAATTTGCCACCCGGCCGGGGATGGATACGTAGAGCGGTATCCAACCCTGGCAATGAAGGGTTATGCAGCCCGGGAGGATGCATAAAGGGGCACCCAGTCCCGCAATGTGGAGGGAGTGGGTTGCACTGAGGGGGCATCCAACTCATCGGATGGAAGGTTGCAGCAAGTCGAAGGTTGCACAGAGCGTCATCCATCCGAAGGAAGATACACATAGCAGCAAACTTGGGAGGATGAAGGATAATGCAGCCCGGGGGAGTGTGTAAGAAGGGACATGCATGCCCGGGGGAGGGTGCACAGTGGGTCTTGCAGTCCAGGGAGTGTGGGGACATGGAGCCCCTGGAGTGTGCACAGAGGGTCTTGCAGCCCGGGGAGTGTGGATTAATGTACATGCAGCCCGGGGAGTGTGCATGAATGTACATGCAGCCCGGGGAGTGTGCATGAATGTACATGCAGCCCGGGGAGGATGCATGAATGAACATGCAGCCCGGGGAGTGTACATGAATGTACATGCAGCCCGGGGAGGATGCATGAATGTACATGCAGCCCGGGGAGTGTGTGTGACTGGACATGCAGCCCGGGGAGTGTGCATGGATGTACATGCAGGCCAGGGAGTGTGCATGAATGTACATGCAGGCCGGGGAGTGTGCATGAATGTACATGCATCCCGGGGGTGTGTGCATAGAGCGGGCACCAGCCCTGGGAAGACGCGCGCGTTGGTGTGTGTGCGTGTATGTGTCATGGAGCCGCGGGACCGCGCACCAAGCGGGGATGCGCACCGGGAGCGCGCAGAGGAGAGACCCCGGAGAAGGCCCGGCCCGCGGCCTAACCGCGCTCCCCGTCGCTGCAGCCAGTGGTACGTCCCGGCCTGTCCGAGCTCAGCACCACCCCAACCCCCACCTCTGGACAGCTGCCCAGCGCCTGGTGCTGTCAGCACTGGTCTTCATGGTGGCATCAAGTGCTGGGGTCGGGCAGCATCTTCCTCAGGGATTCTTCCCATTCCTCTCTCCTCTTGACCAACGCCAGTTTAAACCGAGTTCATGGCCATCTACCTACCTGCACATGGTCTGTGTGGGGTAAAGGTACAGGGAAAGTCTTGCTTGCAGCAGCAGCAGCAGCAGCAGCACTCTGGGGTAACATGCATAAAAACATGCATTAATTCTGCAAGGCAGTGAAAAGAAAAAAAATTGCAGAAAACAAGATGTTAAATATACAATTAGCAAACAAGTCCGTGGTAGTGCAAGGGGTGGTGTATGGTGTTCCGTTGCCGAGGTAGGATTAGGGGTGTACATGTCAGTTCAATAGACAATAGGTGCAGGAGGAGGCCATTCGGCCCTTGGAGCCAGCACCGCCATTCAATGTGATCATGGCTGATCATTCTCAATCAGTACCCCGTTCCTGCCTTCTCCCCATACCCCCTGACTCCGCTATCCTTAAGAGCTCTAGCTCTCTCTTGAATGCATTCAGAGAATTGGCCTCCACTGCCTTCTGAGGCAGAGAATTCCACAGACCTGATCAAGACCTGACCTGACCTGACAAAACCCAATCTCGTTGTACCCCCTGTACAATGACAATAAAGATATATTGTATTGTAGGAAAGTAGCTGCTCCTGAACCTGGTGGTGTTGTGACTTCAGGGTTCTGCACCCAGGGGCCACCGAGAACAAAGTGGGACTGGGAGGGGGTGGATGGGTGGGGTGGGGGGACAAACAAGGGATGAGTACTTTCTGTAACTTGTGGCGTCTTTGTGGCGACTCTGTTGCATACTTTGTATGCAAAAAACAAAGAATTTCACTGTACAAGTGACAATAAAGTATCATCATCTCCTGCCCTGCTCTGAAGAAGGGTGTCGACCCGAAACGTCACCCATTCCTTCTCTCCTGAGATGCTGCCTGACCTGCTGAGTTACTCTAGCATTTTGTGAAATAAATACCTTCGATTTGTACCAGCATCTGCAGTTATTTTCTTACATTATCATCCTGCCCGGTGGTAGCAGCAAGAAGAGGTGGATGGTGAGAATCCTTGATGATTGAGGCCTATTTGAGGCAGCACCTGTTGGGTAGATGGTTTAGATGGTGGGGAGGGCTGCGCCCGTGATGGACCAGGCGGAGTCCACTACTCCCTGCAGCCTCTTGTATTCCTGTGTGTTGGAATTGCCGCACCAGGCGAAACATAGAAAATAGGTGCAGGAGTAGGCCATTCGGCCCCTCGAGCTAGCACCACCATTCAATATGATCATGGCTGATCATCCAAAATCAGTACCCCGATCCTCATATCCCATGATTCTATCAGCCCTTAGGGCTATATCTAATTCTCTCTTGAATACATCTAGTGAATTGACCTCCACTGCCTTCTGTGGAAGAGAATTCCACAGATTCACAACTCTCTGGGCAACCAGCCAGGATACATTCTATAGTGCATTGTTAGAATATTTGGAGACTTGCCAAATCTTTTTAAACTTTAAGTAACTGGAAGCGTTGGCATGCCTTCTTCATGATTAGATCTTTGTACTGGGTCCAGATTGAGTCATCCGCGATGTTAATGCCCAGAAATTTGAAGCAACTATCTCTCTCCACGGCCGTTCCACCAATGAAATCTGGCACATGATCTCCTGACTTTGTCGCACTCAGCTCCTTTTGTTTGTTGACCTGAGACGAAACTGTGAGGAAAGAACCCAATTCTTGATTTGTAATACTGAGAACTGCAATTTATATTGTCTGCTAAACTGTTGCCTCTCACTTCCCCAAAATTGTAATTGTCGTGGAGCGCCAGCCAATTCACCATCTCCTGTGTACTCATTCCCTGGATGAATTTGTTTGTCACACTGCTGAACAATTTCTTCATTCCCACTCGCTTTCTCCAGACCAAAGATACAACCAAGGGAACTCGCATGAGGATTCTTGTCTTTTGTGGGATATTCTTTGCTTTACACTAAGCCCACTAAAGCCCATTCCCTTAACTCTTCCTCCAGTGCATTGACCTTTCTGTTACTGCTGCTTCCTACACTCAAACAGAACTCAATGTTACTACTTTTTCTGCCAATTTCCATCTTGTTCTTACCACATAGTTCATCTCTAACCCTTTCCGTTCTGGATCTCTACATGTCCACCTGTTTAAGGTCATAAGTGATAGGAGTAGAACAAGGCTATTCTGCCCATTAAGCCTACTCCGCCATTCAATCATGGCTGATCTATCTCTCCTTCCTAATCCCATTCTCCTGCCTTCTCCCCATAACCTCTGAAACCTGTACTAATCAAGAATCTATCTATCTTGCCTTAATATATCTACTGACTTGGCCTCCATAGCCTTCTGTGGAAAAGAATTCCACAGATTCACCACCGCCATCACATCTAGACGTTCCTACTATAACTCCTGTAAGGACTCCTTTTGATCCTTTTGATGTTCTAAGTTCCTCTGCTTTCTTCTGGCATTTGTGTCAGTGGTGAGACTTCCCCCATAGGCATCTCTGAGATCTCTTTCATCCTGAACCATTGCTTTCCCTTAACCACAATTGACAGAGTCTTTAATTGAATCTTATCTATTTCTCACACCTTTGCTCTCACATCCTGACCTGGTCAAAGGAAGGATGGAGCTTCCCATCATCTTCCGCTCCATCAGCCATAACATTAAACAGAGCATTCTTTGCGTGATTCTCACCATTTCCATCAAGATTCCACCACCAGAAATATTTTGCCTTCTGCTCCGGCATATGCAGCGGTGGCGCAGCGGGAGAGCACCTGCCTTACAGCGCCAGAGATCCGGGTTCGATCCTGACTACGGGTGCAGACTGTACGGAGTTTGTATGTTCTCCCCGTGACCTGCATGGGTTTTCCCCGGCTGCTCTGGTTTGCTCCCGCATTCCAAAGATGTACAGGTTTTTAGGTTAATTGGCTTCGGTAAAGACTGTAAATTGTCCCTAGTGTGTAGGATAGTGCTAGTGTAGGGGGATTGCTGGTCGCTGCGTACTCGGTGGGCCAAAGGGCCTGTTTCTACCCTGTATCTCTAACATAAAAAGATGGTGCCTGACCTACTGAGTGTTTCCAGCATTTTTTATCATAGTTCAGATTATGGTGGCACAGTGGTGCAGCTGGTAGAGCTGCTGCCTCGGAATGCCAGACACCCGAGTTCAATCCTGACCTTGATTTGCACATTCTGTGACCGTGTGGGTTTTCTCCCGGTGCTCTGGTTTTCCTCCCACATCCCAAAGATGCAGGTTAATTGGCCACTGTAAATTGCCCTCGAGTGTGCAGGGAGTGGATGTGAAAGTGGGATAACATAGAACTAGTGTGACCTGGTGATCGATGGTCGCGCGGCCTATTTCCGTGCTGTATTATTAAAACTGAAACTGAATTATCAGCACCTGATTTTTGTTACATTTGCATTTAATTTTGAGAGGCTGTTGTTGCTTGGTTTGATTAGATAACTTGTCTGAACTAATCAATTGTAGATACTTGTGGACTCGATGATTTCCCGGAGATTGAAAAGATAACAAAAGGAATGGGATGGGTCACAAACGCAATTTGTCACAACTAGTCGGATAGGAGCAGAGGTTCGAACTTTATGTCGGGCAAAGCTACTTTAAATTTTTTATTTTTTAAAGCATATGTACAAATAATAATAAACGACAAACTGGTTATAGAGTTCTTACATAGCTTCAATTTAAAAATTTTAAAGAAAAAATAAAGATGAAAAGGGACTGAAAAAAAAAAAGACTATAAACTAATAGAGAGAAAGCAAAGAAAAAAGAGAATTACAAACATAAAAATTATGGGGATAGATCCGGGAGTTAGTGAGTATAGTTGTACATCCAACCCTAAACTCAAGTTTTAACTTTAGTTTTAAATTTTAGTTTTGTGACAAACCCATTTACATTTTTAAAAATTCAATAAATGGAGACCATATTTTAAAAAATAGATCTGGTTTGTCAATTAAGGCAAACCTTATTTTTTCCAAATGCAAGGTCTCGGTCATTTCCGTAATCCACATTTTAGTTGTGGGGGTTACTGGTTTTTTCCAAAATTTAAGTATTAATTTTTTCGCAGTTATTAAACTGTAGTCAAGAAAGCGTCTCTGACTTAACGTAAAGTTTGTAATGTGTTCTGATAATCCTAAAATTATTAATTTTGGATCTAAATCCAGTTGGTTATCAATAACTTTGGAAATTATTTTTTAAATATCGATCCAAAAATTTTGCATATTTGTACAAGTCACAAAAGTGTGAGTTAAATTGGCTTCTTGAAATTGACATTTATCACAAATAGGAGAGATACTTGGGAAGATCCTGTTTAATTTTGTCTTCGAATAATGTAGTCTGTGTAATATTTTAAATTGTATTAATGAGTGTTAATGAGTTAATGATTAATGAGTGGCAAAGCTAGTTTAAAGGTCAGGAGTTAGTTTGTTTCTCGGAGATCAGTCAGTGGAAGAGGAATTGACAAACGCTCTTGATTTGCTAAATTCCTGTTTCTGTCTGGGTTGGATATCATTCAAATGAAATAAATCAGCTCCAAACTGATGGTAATCTGGGATAACGTGGTCTCTCAGGATAATTACCAGTGGCCAGGTATTTACAAGTTCATAAATTATAGGCTGTTCAGCTCATCAAGTCTAATCCGCCATTCAATCATTGCTGATCTTCCTTTAGAGAGGAATGATACGGTTTTAATTTCATTTGGATACTAAGCTGCTTTTGCTGCTGTTTTCAACTGGATCTGGGAGTATACTGTATATATTGCATGTAGCTACAAAATGCTGGAGTAACTCAGCGGAACAGGCAGCATCTCTGGAGAGAAGGAATGGGTGACGCTTCTGTTCGAAACCCTTCTTCCTATGTGTGTCAGAGGTTAGATGGTCTTTTGGTATGTAGTCTATCGCTGGGATATTCAATGCGGTTTATAGTGTGGCAGGCAGTGCGTTTGCCTCTCAGCTCCACATACCCAGGTCTGGTCCTGACCGCCAGTGTTATCTGCTTGGCGTTCACACTTGACTGCCTGGATTTTTTTCTCCCACAGCTGTATGTTACTCCCTCGTGTAGGAGCATTGGAAGCAGTTAATGGATGCGTGAGAGAGAACAAGTTACAAGGAAATACTTTGGGAATAGGATTGATGCAGTGGCCTTGAGAGCCTTAAGGGCGTCACAGTGGTGCAGCGGTAGAGTTGCTGCCTTACAGCACCAGAGACCCAGGTTCGATCCTGACCACGGGTGCTGTCTGTTCGGAGTTTGTATGTTCTCCCTTTGACCTGCATGGGTTTTCTCCGGGTGCTCCGGTTTCCTCCCACACTCCAAAGACATGCAGGTTTGTAGGTTAACTGGCTTCAGTAATATTGTAAATCGTCCCTAGTGTGTGGGATAGTGCTAGTGTCCCTAGTGTGTGGGATAGTGCTGGTCGGAGCGGACTCGGTGGGCCGAAGGGCGCTGTATCTCTAAACTAAACTAAACTAAAGCTGGTCAGCTGGCGGCCATTTCTCCAGTAGGTTGGAGCCTTGAAGACTGGCTCTAGAGTGCTGTTCCCGGTGTGGCACGGACAAGTGTTCCACAGCCAGACGAGCCATCTTTCAAATGAGACATTAAACCCAGGCCCCATCATGCCAGTTAACGACATTGTTCCACATGCCCCATCCTTAACCAACATCTTTAAAAACTGAGCAAAACACAGAATGCTGGAGGAGCTCAGTGGTTCAGGCAGCATCTGTGGCGGGAAATAGACAGACTACGGATGCTATCTCGTGTAGTGGCATCAGAAGCAGTTAATGGACACGCGAGAGAGAATAAGTTACAGGGTAAATACTTTAGGAATACGATTGATGCCTGGAGAGGCTGTGTGTACTCCAATTGGCTGAATGGCATCCCTTGCAGAAGGAAAGTGTGAAATTGCTGAACAAATAACACTCTGAAGTTGGATGGGACATATTACTTCTCATCAAACACAATTCAAAACAGCACTAGCATTTATAATCGTGGATGTAACTTTTGTAAAGGCGATGTGATTCACAAGTGGAAGCAACTGTCTTCCGTAGCTTTCTGGGCTGCCCAAGACCCTGTACCCACTGGCCCTTTGGAGTGAACTTGCAGATCATTTGGGGATATGTATTAAATATTGGTCTTGGGAGCAGCAGCCACACCCTGTGGATAAATGGCACTCAGACTGAAATGATGCATCCGTTCCACACTTCTCGCTTTTACTTTTGTTTGTATAGTCCCACTGCCTGAGTCACAATGATGACTGTGCAGTGTTTTCCTCCTGCACTTTACCCTTCTTTTCAGAGAACACGAGAGGAAAGATGCAGCTCCACCATTTCCGTCAGATTGTGGTCGATTTTCCCCAACCACACCGTCCATCCCTTAATGTGCAGAAAATCGATTGATCTCGGCCTGGATCATAAATGATTGAAGACCCACAACTCTGGGATACAGCGTTAAAACAAATTACATTTCCGCCCCCACCCCCCTCACCTCTAAGTGTAGAAATTTCCACCCATCACCATCATAAACAGCTGATTAAGAATATCACCAGTTCTAGGATCCCGTGTCAATGGAAAGATCTTTTTTTAATCAAGAAAAGGGAGGATAATAAGACATTCACATGAAAGCTGCCTACTTATCTGTCATTTTTAACATTTGTTCATTATTGTCCTTTTGGTCTGATATATTTGATGATTTATATTATCACATGTTCTGGTATACTTTGATGATGCAAAGCATCTTCCAGGTAAGGGCTGAGATTGAGCATCGCTGCCACACAATCCTGTCCATATATCCCAGTCCCACCGAGACTCTGCTTCAGTTGCCATGGTGAACTTTCCTGAAGGATACAGCTTTTGTTTTAGAACACACAACAATTCAGCGCAGGAGCGGGCTCTTCGGCGCACAATGTCCGTGCCGAACACGATTCCAAGTTAAACCAATCTCCTCTCGCTTGCATTTGATCCAGACCCCTCCATTTCCGCATGTGCATATACTTGTCAAACTCCTCTTTAATGCCACTATCACATCTGCTTCCATCAACTCCCATTCAGCACATTCCAGGCACCCTTGATTCAGCGTAAAAAAGGCTTACCCCACACATCTCCTTCATTCTTTCAAAAGGCACAAAGTGCTGGAGCAACTCAGCAGATCAGACAGCATCTCTGGTGAACATGGGTAGATGAACATGGGTAGAGTTGTGGGTCTTCAATTATAAAAGACGAAATTGCTGAGCATTTGGATAGCAGTAACAGGATCGTTCCGAGTCAGCATGGATTTACGAAGGGGAAATCATGCTTGACAAATCTACTGGAATTTTTTGAGGATGTAACTAGGAAAATTGACAGGGGGAGTCAGTGGATGTGGTGTACCTCGACTTTCAGAAAGCCTTCGACAAGGTCCCACATAGGAGATTAGTGGGCAAAATTAGAGCACATGGTATTGGGGGTAGGGTACTGACATGGATAGAAAATTGGTTGACAGACAGAAAGCAAAGAGTGGGGATAAATGGGTCCCTTTCGGAATGGCAGGCAGTGACCAGTGGGGTACCGCAAGGTTCGGTGCTGGGACCCCAGCTATTTACGATATACATTAATGACTTAGATGAAGGGATTAAAAGTACCATTAGCAAATTTGCAGATGATACTAAGCTGGGGGGTAGTGTGAATTGTGAGGAAGATGCAATAAGGCTGCAGGGTGACTTGGACAGGTTGTGTGAGTGGGCGGATACATGGCAGATGCAGTTTAATGTAGATAAGTGTGAGGTTATTCACTTTGGAAGTAAGAATAGAAAGGCAGATTATTATCTGAATGGTGTCAAGTTAGGAAGAGGGGATGTTCAACGAGATCTGGGTGTCCTAGTGCATCAGTCATTGAAAGGAAGCATGCAGGTACAGCAGGCAGTGAAGAAAGCCAATGTTATGTTGGCCTTCATAACAAGAGGAGTTGAGTATAGGAGCAAAGAGGTCCTTCTACAGTTGTACCGGGCCCTGGTGAGACCGCACCTGGAGTACTGTGTGCAGTTTTGGTCTCCAAATTTGAGGAAGGATATTCTTGCTATTGAGGGCGTGCAGTGTAGGTTCACTAGGTTAATTCCCGGAATGGCGGGACTGTCGTATGTTGAAAGGCTGGAGCAATTAGGCTTGTATACACTGGAATTTAGAAGGATGAGGGGGGATCTTATTGAAACATATAAGATAATTAGGGGATTGGACACATTAGAGGCAGGAAACATGTTCCCAATGTTGGGGGAGTCCAGAACAAGGGGCCACAGTTTAAGAATAAGGGGTAGGCCATTTAGAACGGAGATGAGGAAGAACTTTTTCAGTCAGAGAGTGGTGAAGGTGTGGAATTCTCTGCCTCAGAAGGCAGTGGAGGCCAGTTCGTTGGATGCTTTCAAGAGAGAGCTGGATAGAGCTCTTAAGGATAGCGGAGTGAGGGGGTATGGGGAGAAGGCAGGAACGAGGTACTGATTGAGAGTGATCAGCCATGATCGCATTGAATGGCGGTGCTGGCTCGAAGGGCTGAATGGCCTACTCCTGCACCTATTGTCTATTGTCTATGACGTTTCGGGTTGGCACCCTTCTTCCCGACCCGAAACGTCACCCATCGTGCCTCCTGACCCGTTGAGTTACTCCAGCACTTTGTGCCCTTTTTGCAATCCAGCATCTGCAGTTCCTTGTATCTCCTTTAAACCTTCACCTTAATGCTGTGCCTTCTAGTCTTAGCCCATTCAACCCAGCAAAAAAGGTTCTGACTTTTCACCTTATCTACCCCTCTCATGATTGTATATGCTTCTATCATGTCATCCCCTCAGCCTTCTGCGATCCAGAAATAAAAACTTTACATCTTTTCTCATTGTTTTGGTTCTCGGATAACAGATTCATTAGCCCCATTAGTTTAGTTTAGAGATACAGCACAGAAACAGGCCCTTCGGCCCACTGAGTCTGCTCTGACCAGCGATCCCCACACACAAACACTATCCTACACATATTAGGGACAAGTTACACTTATACCAAGCCAATTAACCTACAGACCGGTACGTCTTTGGAATGTGGCAGGAAACTGAAGATCTCGGAGAAAACCCCTACGCAGGTCACAGGGAGAATGTACAAACTCCGTACAGACAGCGCCCGTAGTCGGGATTGAACCCGGGTCTCTGGCACTGCAAGTGCTGTAAGGCAGCAACGCTACCGCTGCGCCACCATGCTGCCCTTTGTTGTGAGATATGGACACGCACAATTGGAAATGTGTGCTGGGGCATATCTGTCAATTTCTGGCTGAAAAGTGAGCACAAGTGAGATTTTGATAACTTAGGATGGATGACTTTGCTCCAAGTGAGAAAGCAGAGAGGGACATTTCTCTCTCAGGTCAGAAAGCATCTGACCCATGGTCAGAGCAGGGAAAGTGTGAAAACAATTTTGTGTTAAGGTGTAGGAAGGTTGAGGGTGAGCTGGATAGGGCAATGAGAGTGCTCTGGTAGGACAAGGCCAGGTACCCAAGGCGTAAATGCGATCAAAGATCAAAGATAGACACAAGGTAACTCAGCCGATCAGGCAGCATCTCTGGAGAAAAAGGATGGGTGACGTTTCGTGTCGGGAAGAAAGGTTTTCAGAGGCACCACGGTGGCGCGGCGGTAGAGTTGCTGCCTTACAACACCAGAGACCCGGGTTCGATCCTGACTGCGGGTGCTGTCTGTACGGAGTTTGTACGTTCTTCCCGTGACCTGCGTAGGTTTTATCCGGGATCTCCTGTTTCCTCCCACACTCCAAAGACTTACTCCAAAGGTTTCCTCCCACACTCCAGGTCTTGCAACTGAGCACACAGGAGGTACAACGCGCGCTGCAAAGGGTCAACCCACGCAAGGCTGCAGGACCGGATGGAGTTCAAGGAAGGGTACTGAAGGACTGTGCTGAACAGCTGGCTGAGGTATTCACCAGGATCTTTAACCTGTCATTATCTCTGGCTACGGTCCCCAAGTGCCTGAAGTCGGCTATCATAGTTCCCGTGCCGAAAAAAGCAAAGATCTCCAACCTGAATGACTACCGCCCGGTTGCCCTAACGGCGATAGTCATGAAGTGCTTTGAGAGGCTGGTCCTCTCACACATCAAATCCAGCATCCCTGACTCACTGGACCCACATCAATTTGCATACAGGGCAAATAGATCCACAGAGGACGCCATCTCTCTGGCTCTTCACACTGTCCTGACTCACCTAGAGAAACAGGGCACGTACGTGAGGATGCTATTCATAGACTATAGCTCCGCCTTCAACACGGTCATCCCCACCAAGCTCATCACCAAACTCCACCAGCTAGGCCTCAGCTCGTCATTATGTGACTGGATCCTGGACTTCCTGCTGGAGCAACCGCAGGCAGTGAGAATGGGCCCGCACCTGTCCTCCACTATCACCCTGAGTACCGGCACACCACAGGGCTGTGTTCTGAGCCCCATGCTCTACTCCCTCTTCACACACGACTGTGTTCCTGCATTCGACACCAACACCATTGTCAAGTTTGCAGACGACACAACGGTGATCGGGCTTATCACCAACGGGGATGAAACAAACTATAGAGCGGAGGTGCAGAACCTGGCGGACTGGTGCCCGGAGAACAACCTGTCCCTAAATACCACCAAGACCAAGGAGCTGATCATCAACTTCCGTAGGTCACATAACGGGGAATATGCCCCGATCTCTATCAACGGGGACAGTGTGGAGAGAGTGTCCAGCTTCAAGTTTCTGGGCACTCACATTTCGGAGGACCTAACATGGTCCAATAACACTGCTGCGCTGGTCAAGAAGGCACAGCAAAGACTGTTCTACCTAAGAACACTGAAAAAGTCTGGTCTACCCCAACAGCTGCTGACGAACTTCTACCGCTGCACCATAGAGAGCATCCTAACGCATGGCATCCCTGTGTGGTACCTCAGCTGCACGGAGGCAGAAAGGAAAGCTCTACAGCGGGTAGTCCATAGAGCTCAGAGGGCCATCGGAACACAGCTACCAGACTTGGAGGGCATCTACAACACACGATGCCTCAGAAAAGCCACCAGCATCCACAAAGTCTCTTCACACCCCTGCAACAGTCTGTTCAAACTCCTTCCATCGGGCAGACGATACAAGGCCTTCTACGCCCGCACCTCCAGACACAGGAACAGCTTCATCCCCAGGGCCATAGCTGCTATGAACCGGTCCTGCTGAGCCGGATGGTCACAACGCATCGATCAACTTGCACTTTACCCTGTCTAAAACTGTTACAATTGTTTCGTTGGGCTGCTGTTGTCTAAATTACTTAAATTATTGCATCGTATGGGAGGCGCATTCCCAATCTCGTTGTACCCCTGGGTACAATGACAATAAAGATATATTATATTGTATTGTATTGTATTACAGGTTTGTAGGTTAATTGGCTTGGTATAATTGTAAATTGCCCCTAGCGTGTGTGGAACGGTGGGCCGAAGGTCCTGTTTCCGCGCTGTATCTCTAAACTAAACTAAGCTAGATGCTATCTGACCCACTGAGTTGCTCCAGCATTTGCAGCCCCTTGTGTCCATAGCCCAGCTTAAAAAGAGGAAAGTAGTGGAAAATTGGAAGGTGGGGATACAACTTAATTTGTTGAGATATCTTCAATGCCACCTATTTAAAGCATATTAAGTCATTCACATTAAGTGGAATTCATGTATCCCATGTGGTCAGTCCACAGGAAATGATCGGTGGAATAGAGAAATGGGGAATAGATCGGGTAGACGCACAGTCCTTTGCCCAGAGTAAGTGAAGGGAGGACATAGGTTTAAGGTGAAGGGAAAAAGATTTCATATGAATCTGAGGGGTAATTTTGCACACAAAGGGTAATGGGTGTAAGGAACAAGCTGCCGGAGGAGAAGTTGAGGCAGGGATTATCTCAACGTTTAAGAAACAGTTAGACAGGTACATGGATAGGACAAGTTTGGAGGGATATGGGCCAAACGCGGGCAGGTGTGACTGGTGTAACTGGGACATGTTGGCTGGTGCGGGCAAGTTGGGCCAAAGGGCCTGTTTCCACGTTGACTTTATAGGAAAGTTTGTCAGAGTGATTACGAGATTATGAGAGGTGTGTTGTCGGAGGAAAGGTCAGATTTGCACAAGTGTGCATGCCAGGACCAATGTATCAGCAACAGAACCTGAACTCCCCTTTGAGCTTTGTATTCTGTCAGGTTGGTTTATTGTGATAAAGATTACCAGCTGAAATATAGATGATCCATTGCTAACTGCCTATGTTACAGTTTTTATTTTGTGATAATCATTTTCTTGGATAAGGTGCTGCTTTATTGTTTGATAACATAATCCAGCATACCCGTGAGCTTCAACCTGGTCTTTTCTTCATGCGTAGGAACGTAATTGATAGAACCACTGCCCCACTGCTACAGAGACTTGGATTTGATCCTTACCTTTTGTGTTGTCTGTGACACATTTTCTCTGTGACCGCGTGGGTTTCCTCCCGTATACCAAAGACATGCAGATTTGTGGATTAATTGGGCGTCTGTAAATTGTCCTGAGTGTGTATGATGTGGATGAGAAAGTGGGATGATGTAGATCTAGTGAGTATAAGAAAATAACTGCAGATGCTGGTACAAATCGAAGGTATTTATTCACAAAATGCTGGAGTAACTCAGCGGGTCAGGCAGCATCTCGGGAGAGAAGGAATGGGGACGTTTCGGGTCGACACCCTTCTTCAGACTGATGTCAGGGGGGCGGGACAAAGGAAGGATATAGGTGGAGACAGGAAGATAGAGGGAGATCTGGGAAGGGGGAGGGGAAGAGAGGGACAGAAGAACTGTCTAAAGTTGGAGAAGTCGATGTTCATACCACCTTTTGATGCTAGAGTAACTCAAGCTGCCCAGGCGAAATGTGAGGTGCTGTTCCTCCAATTTCCGGTGGGCCTCACTATGGCACTGGAGGAGGCCCATGACAGAAAGGTCAGACTGGGAGTTGGAGGGGGAGTTGAAGTGTTCGGCCACCGGGGGACCCGTTTGGCCAACGCGGACCGAGCGCAGGAGAAAACGTGATCGATGGTTGGCGTGGACTGGGTGGAGCGAAGGGCCTGTTACCCTGCTGTATCTCCAAACTAAATAATAAAATAGATCTGCAGTAGACCTTTCGGTCCCTCAAGCCTGTGCCATCGTTAATCAAGATCATGGCTGATCATCTATCTTTCCATCATTTTCACCGGCTTTCACAAAATCCTTTGATTCCCTCAAAATCTATCCATTTCTGATTTGAATGAATTCAGTGAATTTGGATTTGTATTTTGCTTCAGACTCCAGCATTTGTGCCTCCATTCTAACACAGGACCTGTTCTCTGTTCAGATATTATCCAGGCCTTGCCCCGTGTCTGTGGAGCCACTGAGGAGACATCTTGCTGTTGTTCTGTGTGAGCTGAGGCCCACCATGGAGGAAATACAGACCGTGGTGGCTGGTGCTCGAGCCGCCTATAACCTGGGCAAAACCCACCCACTGGAATTCCGCGTGCAGCAGCTGAAGGCCATGGAAAGGATGCTGACGGAGAAGAAGGATCTAATCTTGGAGGCGCTGCAAAAGGACCTGCACAAGGTTGGAAATAAAGTTCTCCATACGCGATCCTCATCGTGCTGAGGGGTGTCTGTACCTTCAGTAGGATGACGATCTCATTCAGAAGCGAGAGGGGATTGATTTATTCTCATTCTCTGCCTTTTCCTGCCATGTTGCACCTCCACGCCCATCCCTTGAATGTCAACACTGTAAACCCTCGTTTTAACGGACCTCTTTATGACGGATTTGAGCTGTCGACACCATCCCTCCTGGCACGCGCCGAATCCCCGGCCGCTTGTAACCCCGGCTACCCCCGCAACGCGCCCCACTCTCGCCGCCTCCCCAGCTTGCTGCCCCGTCTGTCCCCCACACCACCCTCGGCTTCCATGACAGGTCTTCTGCCACCACCACCGGCCCACACAACCTCGCCTGCCATCGCCTCCACTACCGCCGACCCTCACCTGCAGCAAACCTTCACGAGACCCTGCCCTCCCCTGCTTTTTTCCAAAGTGGGAGATGCCTGATACCCGAGAAAGTTCCCTGCCCCCCCCCCCCTCCCGTCCCGACCAAAAGAAGGGAAAAAGAATAGATTATTTTAAGAAAAGCCTTCCCTCCTGTCTGAATTTGTAGAATGCATTTGCGGTGGAAATTTATGAAATGGTGGGTGTTCTGAATGAAATAACCATGGCCATAAACAAGCTGCCCGAGTGGGTGAAGCCAGAGCATGTGTCGAAGAGCATGATGACCATGATGGACACCGTGTACATCCACCGCCAGCCTCTTGGTGTGGTTCTTATCATTGGGGCTTGGAACTACCCATTGGCGCTGGTGCTGCAGCCGTTAGTTGGGGCCATCGCCGCAGGTATGTTCCCCGTTTATTTACTCACCCGTGACATTGCCCTCGATGAGGAGTGAAGTGTCTTCTCTGCCCTGCCCGGGGTTTCAGTCTTTGCCTCCGTAGAAATTCTACAGTTGTGTCAGTCCTTGCTCCAGGAGGTGACGTTCCGTGTTGGGACCAGGGTGCACTGGGTGCTCCAGAGACCAACGTCCTGGGCTCCCTGGTGGGAGGGGAGTGGGCTGTGGGCCGTTCCATCCACGCGTGGAGCTGCTATCCCCTGGGAATGCCGACTCACTCACCTGCACTCATCCGGGATCTGGGAAATCCGACCAGGAACCTGGATGGAGATCAGGGGTAGGAACCGTGGCAGATCCCCGAGGATACACCTTCCCCTCCCGAACCCCAGTGTCATGTCCGCGCTCCTACAGTGGCGCAGAGGTTGAGCAGAGAGACATCCTTGTCAGCCTCAGTACACTGTGGACACGTCTATTTCACCAAGAGAGTCAAACCAGAGGATGTCAATTCAAAATAAATGATTAATGTTAATAAATGTTATGCTCAAACTCCCAGACAGATCAGGAGAGAAATATATTGAGGTTTATTCAGAATGTTTACCGTGGAAGAGTTTAGATATCACTAGATAGATACTTGAAGTTAGAGACATCACTAGGATGAGTTTTGAAGAGCCAACAGCCATTTCTCATCCGTGAGCCTTCTTCAGCTTTTGTGGACCTGGTGACTTCAGCTGGAAGCTCCATGGCTCGTGGTTCCCTGGCTCAGTCTGATTCTGTTCCGCATGGTTATCAGCTGAACCGGGTCAGGACAGAGCTTGGTAAATGAGCGGGAGGGCAAGGACGAGGGGATTGTCTTTGGTGGGTCGGAGGGAGAAAGGAATGGAAACTCGTGTTCATTGTGTGGAGGGAAACGAGACAGGTGAAGGAGGTTCCTAATGGAGGTTTAGAGACACAGCATGGAAATAAACCCTTTAGCCCACCATGCTCACACCAATCGTCGATAATGCCTTGTCATCCCACTTTCTCATCCACATTCTACACACTTGAGGCAGTTTTACAGCGTCCAATTAACCCACAAACCCACACTTTGTTGGGACGTCAGAGGAACCCGATGCACCTGGTGGATAAAAAGTGGTCACAAGGTGAACGTGCAAACTCCAGATACATAAATCCCGAGATCAGGATGAAACCTGGTTCTCAGGTGCTGTGAGGTAGTGGCTCTACCAGCCACGTTACTGTGCTGCCCTGGTCGTTAGAATGGGGGCAGAGGTTTTCCCGTTTGTTGTGTGGATTAAAGCTAGACCCAAATACAAGACTGTCCCTGAAAACTCCATTGGGGAATTGAGGAGAAGTGCAGAGAGTGGTGGGAATGTGGAGTTCCCCAATGCTGGGAGTGTTGGGGTGGATGGAAGTGGTGCCTTAAGCAGCATCTTGGGGACAGCAGCTGGAGGAGGCAAAGGAAGGACGTGTGGGAGGGGGCTTGGGTGGAGCAGCAACGCCAGCATGGCCCAGTGGGGCCGAATGGCCAGATCTGCTGCCGTAAACCCCGTGTAATACTCGGTGTTCCATTCCCGTTCCCAGGAAACGCGGCGGTGGTGAAGCCATCGGAAGTGAGTGGGAACACGGCACAGGTCCTGGCCCAGCTCCTCCCTCAGTACCTGGACAAGGTGAGTGTGGCCGGGCCGGGGCACCGCACTGTTGATGGCACGGTGGCGCAGCGGTAGAGTTGCGGTCTTAAAGAGCCAGAGACCTGTGCTCGATCCTGACTGTGTGCTGGCTGTATGGAGTTTGTACGCCTTCTCCGGGACCTGCGTGGGTTTTCTGAGATCTTCCCACACTCGAAAGTCTTACAGGTTTGTAGGTTAATTGGCTTGGTATAAGTGTAAATTGTCCCTAGTGTGTGTAGGTTAGTGTTAGTGTGTGGGAATCGCTGGTCATTGTGGACTCGGTGGGCCAAAGGGCCTGTTTCCGCGCTGTATCTCTAAACTAAACCAAGAATATGGGTTAGGCCATTTAGGACTGAGATGAGGAAACATTTTTTTACCCAGAGAGTTGTGAATCTATGGAATTCTGCCACAGAAGGCAGTAGATGCCAATTCACTGAATGTTTTCAAGAGAGAATTAGATTTAGCTCTTAGGGCTTAAGGAATCAAGGAATATGTGGGAAAAAGTAGGAACGGGGTACTGAATTTGGATGATCAGCCATGATCGTGCTGGCTCGAAGAGCCGAATGGCCTACTCCTGCACCTATTTCTCTATGTTTCTAAACTAAACTTGGATCGTTTTCTCCGCAACGATAGTGTTAAAGTGCAGGGGGTCACTGGTCAGTGCGGACTTGGTGGGCCGAAGGGCCTGTTTCCGCGCTGTATCTCTAAACTAAACTAAAGAAAACGAAATAGTTGCTTCAGCCCACCGAGTCCACGTCGACCTTCAATTGCCCATTCACACTAGTTCTGTGTTATTCCACTTTTGCATACACTCCCGACATACTGCGCGGATTTTACAGAGGCCAAGTTAACCGACAAACTCCATTGAGGTGTGGGAGGAAACTGGAGCACCCGAAGGAAACCCAAGCGGTCAGCGGGAGAACGCACAAACTCCACACAGACAGCATCTGCCGTCAGGATTGAATTTGGGTCTCTGGTGCTGTGGGGCGGCAACTCTCCAGTTGTGCCACTGTGCTATCCTCTTGTGATGCAGAAGGAAATAATCCAAGTTGGTAAGACTGGGAAAGCCAGATGTGCCTGAACAGATTCAGGGCTGAGTTATGCATCCCGCCACAGCCTTTGCTCAGGACTGAAGGGACTGCTCTTGAAAGCTATCATGCCCCCACCTTTGAGCCTCTGAGTATTTACTACAGAGGCCTGATCAGATATCCGAGGACATTGTGGGAAATTAGAGAGGAAATTGCAGGAGCCCTGGTTGAAATTTACAAGTCGTCATTAAATACAGGAGAGACTGGATGGTGGCAAATTGTTGCACCTCTTTTCAAGAAGGGCTGCAGGGAAATTGCTGGGAACTATAGGCCGGTGAGCTTAACATCTGTAGTTGGTAAGTTACTGGAGAGTATTCCGAGGGATAGGTTATACAGGCATTTGGATGGGCAAGGGCTGATTAGGGATAGTCAGCATGGTTTTGTACGGGGGAGGTCATGTCTCACAAATCTGATTGCTTTTTTTGAAGACGTGACCAAAAAGGTCGATGAGGGCAGAGCTGTAGATGTTGTGTACATGGACTTCAGTAAGTCATTCAACAAGGTTCCGCATAGTAGGCTGCTGTGGAAGGTTAGATCGCATGGGATCCAAGGGGAGATAGCTGAATGGATAACAAATTGGCTCCATGGAAGGAGGCAGAGGGTGATGATGGAAGGTTGCTTCTCAGATTGGAGACCTGTGACTAGTGGTGTGCCTCAGGGTTCGGTGTTGGGCCCGTAACTGTTTGTCATCTACATCAATGATTTGGATGAGAACATACAGGGCAAGATTAGCAAGTTTGTTGATGATACAAAAGTTAATGGTTTTGCAGATAATGAAGATGGTTGTGAACAATTGCAGCAGGATCTGGATCGATTGGCCAGGTGGGTGGAGGAATGGTTGATGGAATTTAATGCAGAGAAGTGCGAGGTGTTGCATTTTGGGACGTCTAACAAGGGCAGGACCTACACAGTAAATGGTAGGCCTCTGGGTAGTGTAGAGCAGAGGGATCTAGGAGTACAGGTGTATCGTTCCTTGAAGGTCTAGTCGCAGGTAGATAAGGTGGTCAAAAATGCTTTTGGCCTTCATCAAGGTATTGAGTATAGATGTTGGGAGGTCATGTTACAGTTGTATAAGCCATTGGTGAGACCGCATTTAGAATATTGTTTCAGTCTTGGCACCATGTTATAATAAAGATATTGTCAAGCTTGAAAGGGTTCAGAAAAGATTTACGAGGATGTTGTGAGCGAAAGGGAGAGGTTGAGTAGGCTGGGTCTCTATTCCATGGTGCGCAGGAGGATGAGGGGGGATCTTATAGAATTGTACAAAATCGGGTAGATACACAGAGTCTCTTGCCCAGAGTAGGGGAATCAAGGACCAGAGGACATAGGTTCAAGGTGAAGGGGAAAAGATTTAATGGGAATCGGAGGGGTAACCTTTTCGCACAAAGGCTGGTGGGTGTATGGAAACAAGGTGGTTGAGGCTGGGACTATCCCATCGTTTAAGAAACAATTAGACAGGTACATGGATAGGACAGGGTTGGAGGGATATGGACCAAGCGCAAGCAAGTTGGACTAGTGTAGATGGGACATTCTTGGCCGGTGTGGGCAAGTTGGGCCAAAGGGCCTGTTTCCTCACTGTATTACTCTGACTCTATGACTAGTAGAAATGTCCAAGACGTGTTTTACGTGTGTCCATCACTGCACAATTCAACTGCAAGGGATTGCGTAGAATTACTAGCTACTGTTTTAAGTCATTTTGCTGTTCTTAAAAGTGACTGTACCATAGCTGCATTCACTTAGCTCATCTCTGCTGTGAATGGAAAATAACGCAATCATTTTGTGCATCGACTTTACCATGCACTGATTTCATTTCTTTTCCAGTTGCCGACAACTGTTTCAGTTTGCAACCAATCCCACATTGTCCCATTGAACCATTTCTTTAACTGATAGCCCCAATAAACTTTACCCATCAAAATATTTTCCTGTCCTATTCCGGCACTCGTTGTGGACCCTTGGGCTTTTACCCTTGTTCCATTTCCATGCTTTATCCTGGGATGTGGTCAGAGATGGCAAAGTTGGCATTTACTACCCATCCCTGACTATCCCGAGTGGGCAAAAGGACCTTGATACATTGAACAGCCCGCTCAAGGCAGTGAGAGGAAAATAAGGCGCGGTCAATAATATCAGGTAACTGGGCTTTCTGGTTTGGCTCCAAACTATCTAGATCAATAACCTACAACATTAACACCATTTTTCTCTCTCCACAGAGAAGCGGGTAGTTCCAGCATTCTCTTTCATTTCACTTTCCTACGTCTCACAGCTCATAACTCATAAGTGATAGGAGTAGAATTAGGCCATTCGGCCCATCAAGTCTACTCCACCATTCAATCATGGCCGATCTCTCCCTCCAAACCCCTTTCTCCTGCCTTCTCCCCATACATCCCTGCCCTCATTCTCCTTCTCGGTCCACCTCCACCAGACAGGTCGGCTGCAGTTACCAAGCTTTCATTGCCCTCCCTCGGCACCAGTTGTAACATTCACTCTTTTGTGTCTTCACCCCTCCCCATCACACATTCCCTCCCGCTTCTCTACAACCTGCATGTCCCCTAACCTCTTCCTCCTGATGATGAACAAGTCATCAACTTGAAATGTTGGACTGAAGAATGGTCCCCACCCAAATTACTGCCATGACCATTCCATCTTCACAGATGCTGCCTAACCCGCTGAGTTCCTCCGGCACTTTGTGCTCGGCTCAAGATTCCAGCATCTGCATTCTCTTGTACCTCTGACCTAAAGTGTTAATTCTGTTTCTTTTTGATTACCCCTTCCTTTAATTACGTGTTGTTCCACATTACAATCTTTCCGTTTCTCAGATCGGTCGGTCACAAACACACCAAATGGAGCTCTGTATCTTCATCTGTTTCCTCGGCCACATTATCTTGATTAGAAGATGCCCTTCAGGACCAGCCTGTTGGTTTTCGTTAAACGATGAAAGAATGGGTCGACTGGGCTTGTATTCACTGGAATTTAGAAGGATGAGAGGGGATCTTATTGAAACATATAACATTCTTAAGGGATCGGACAGGTTAGATGCAGGAAAAATGTTCCCCATGTTGGGGGAATCCAGAACCAGGGGTCACAGTTTAAGAATAAGGGGATTTATAATAAGAAGAATAAGGGGATAAATAAGGCCATTTAGGACTGAGATGTGGACATTTTTTTCACCCAGAAAGTTGTGAATCTGTGGAATTCTCTGCCACAGAAGGCAGTGGATGCCAATTCACTGAATGTTTTCAAGAGAGAGTTAGATAGAGGCTCTTAGGGCTTAAGGAATCTAGGGATATGGGGAAAAAGTAGGAACGGGGTACTAATTTTGGATGAACAACCATGATCATATTGGATGCCGAATGTCCTGCTCCCGCACCTATTTTCTATGTTCCTGACTGAGTGTCCTCTTTCTTCAAGGAGCTCTACCCCGTCGTCATTGGAGGAGAGAAGGAGGCCACGGAGCTACTGAGTATTCGGTTCGACCACATCCTGTTCACGGGCAGCACTGCCGTTGGCAGGATCGTCATGGAGGCTGCCGCCAAGCACCTGACGCCAGTCACTCTGGAGCTCGGCGGCAAGAGTCCGTGCTTCGTCGACACGGACTGCGATCTGGACGTTGCCTGCAGGTTGGTCTCTGGTCACGAGGGGGGTAGAAGATATCACACTTGTGTCACCATAGAAGCAGCCCTGCATAGATAAAATGCAGCAGCTGAGACGAGACTGCAGAGAACGTCTTATACATTCCCACGAAGGCTACACAGCCGGGCATGGGTACAGCATGGGAACGAAGGATACTGACCCATTCTGAACGGTTAACTTCCACGCATGTGTGTCAGCATCATACTTGCATGTGTGCTGGCCGGGAGCATCACGGGTGCACACGTGTGCGTGGTATGTTGGGAACAACGGGATGATGGTGACACGGGACTTGCGCGGGGCTCAGCCGGGACACAGCCGGCGAGGCTGCTGCCATTTTATACAAGTCACGTTGATGTACCAAGTTTGAAATTAAATTACTGTTAGATCACTTATTCTGTTGTTGTTGCTGTTCCGGGCAATACATAACAGATACGTTATGGAGGGGTGAACAGTCTCAGAGCAGAGCAGAGGGTGAATTCAGAGCAGAGGGTGAATTCAGAGCAGAGGGTGAATTTTGTGGCATCACGTTTTGGCCGCCTGTGAACAACTGGTTTGTCCTTTCCAGACGTATCGCGTGGGGCCGATACACCAACTGTGGCCAAACCTGCATCTCCCCCGACTACATCCTGTGCAATAAAAACATCCAAGACGATGTGGTGAAGAAGATCGCCACCGCTATTACAGTGAGTGCAAAGAGAAGGTCAGTCGACATCTGAAAGAGGAAAGTGCCACCAGGGCGTTGCGTGTCCTACAGGACGTGTGAGTTTGGTGATGGGACATGAATGGGTTCTCGTGGCTCCGTCCCCAGTTCCCCCATCCACCTTTTCATTCTGTTCATTCTCGGAGGGTGGGAGTGTTGGTGAGCTCAGCGCTCTTGCACGCACACACTCACTTTGTGGTGAGGAGATGCTGGGGTTTACTCCCTCTCCTCTGAATCAGTCTGAAGAAGGGTCTCGACCCGAAACGTCACCCATTCATTCTCTCCAGAGATGCTGCCTGACCCGCTGAGTTACTCCAGTATTTTGTGTGTCTTGCTCCGGAGCCAGTGGCTGCCCATTGATATGGCCGTGCAACTTGCGAGTCAATTTCAGTGGTGGTGGAAGTGCTGATGTACATCTATATACTAAAACTCTTGTTTGTTTGTTCCTGAACTACAGCCAAAACCGTACACGATCGCGCGGCAATTTTAGGTCCACCTTAATCACCGTCGTCCCTTTGGTGCTCATTGAAATTGGTGTTATATTTTAAAGTTATTCACATTTTAATGTTTAAATCTATGTCCTTGTGAGGGATGGAGGGATGGAGGGAGAGAGTGGGGGAGGAGGGAGGATAAGGGGGGGGGTTGAGGGAGATGGGGGGGGAGGGGAAGAGGGAGGGGGAGGGTGCTGCACTAATGCGGGAGTGGTTTGGGCCCAACGGGTCCACTTGGTCTAGTTACTGTTAAAACACAAAGTATGTGCTGTAACACCAGGATAAGTGCCCAACCAAGAAAACTAAGCCCAATGCCAAACTAGTATCTAAACTATCGACACACACTTCGGCTGTATGACAATAACTAACTTCATGTTCAGTAATAAGCTATCTACATGTTAACAAACACACAAACTAAATAATTAATCAAGTATCCCAATGCCATTGCCACATGAGAATCTAAAACGCCTTTACATAATGGCACTGGAGTCGCATATAAGCCCATGAGAATGGCAGGTTTTAAAATGGACCTCGGATTCACAAACCACTGAGAGCCATTTTTATGCCTGATAATCCCAACAATCTTCCTGATCAAAATATCTTCCTGGGTATCACAAAATGCTGCAGTAACTTAGCAGGTCAGGCAGCATCGCTGGAAAGAAGGAATGGGTGACGTTTCGGGACAAGGCCCTTCTTCAGACTGATTCTTCAGATTGACGTCAGTCTGAAGAAGGGTCTCGACCTGAAACGTCACCCATTCCTTCTCTCCAGAGATGCTGCCTGACCTGCTGAGTTACTCCAGCATTTTGTGCCTACCTTCGATTTGTACCAGCATCTGCAGTTATTTTCCTACACAAAATAATTTCCTGAACCAATTTGGCTCTGGTGGGGCCTTAGGCTTTTATCCTGGTTCCTTCTGCACGTTTGATCTGGGATGTATCCGTGGAATGCAAGTTCCATGAGAATGTCAAGGTGTGCAATGCTCGTGTTATCTCCCATTTAACATAGCAGTTGTGGTGATGGGGGTATGGTTTGTCGATACCCCTTCCTGGCCTCCTGTGGACAGCTCCCTTTGCATTAGAGTGATACTGCTTCCTCAAGACAAGTCCTGGCATGGGATTCCCATTGAAGTGTTGTCTTCATCTCCTTGTTTCATTCTGTTCCAGGAATTTTACGGATCCGATCCCCAGAAATCTCCGGACTACGGGAGAATTGTCAACCAGCGACATTTTCAGAGAATTATGTCTTTGCTGGAGGGGGTGAATGTGGTGTATGGCGGTAAAAACGACGAAGGGGATCTCTACATAGGTACGTGTAGCATCTGTGGGCGGTCATACAACCATTGTCGTAGAGTCATGTAGCACATAAACAGGCCCTTCAGCCTAACTTGCCCATGCCGTCCAACATGCCCCTTCTACACTAGTCCTACCTGCCACGTTTGGCCCGTATCCCTCTAAACCTTTCCTAGCCACGTACCTGTCCAAATGTCCTTTAAATGTTGTTATAGTACCTGCCTCAACTACCTCTTCTGGCAGCTCGTTCCATAAACCCCAAACCCTCTGTGTGGAAAAAGTTGCCTCTCGGGTTCCAATTAAAGTTTTCCCATCTCACCTTAAACCTATGTCCCTTGGTTCTTGATTCCCCTACTCTTGGTAAAGGTTTCTGTGTATTTACCTTATTTATTCCCCTCGTGATCTTGTACACCTCTATAAGATCACCCCTCATCCTCCAAGGAACAAGCTCCCAGCCTGCCCAACCTTTTCTCGCAGCACAGGCTCACGAGTCCTGGCACCTTCCTTGCAGTATTCCCTGCACTCGTTCCAACTTAAGAACATCCTTCCCACAGCAAGGTGACCATAACTGAACACAATACTCCAAATGCGGCCTCACCAACATCTTGATAGTACTGCGCTCCACCCTGTCACAGACAGTGCACCACAAGGAACAAAGTACCAGTGGGATGATGTGTGATATCTGTTCAAGTGGATCTCAGTTTAGTTCACACTCTGACCAGCGAGGTGGAGCTGAGGTCACAGTCCTGCTGTGGAACGGAACCATAAATAATTCCTGCTGTTTAACTTCCCTTGTTTCATTACGTTCTCTGCCTCTTCCATCAGAAGTAGCTTTCCCTGCTCATAGAAGGCCCTGTCTCTTCCCCTCTCTGGAGAGAGACTGTCCCTGAGAGTCTTTCACTGTCCTCTAACCCCCTGAGCTGCAACACTAGAAGGACTGGGAGAGGGGAAGGAGGGAGAGAAGGGGATACAGAGAAAGGGAGAGATGGTGAGAGAGGGGACAGGGAGGGAGAGAGAAAAGGTGAATTGGTGAGGGAGAGAGAGGAGAGAAGGGGAGGGGGAAAGGGGAAAGGGGGAGAGCGCAATCATGGTGAGAGGGAGGGGGAGAGAGAAAGAGTGGGAGAGAGAGGAGATGGTAGGGGATGGAGAGGGGGAAAGGAGAAGGAGGGTGTCAGAGAGAATGGGGTTAGGAGGGAGAGATAGATCAGCCATGATTGAATGACGGGAGTAGACTTCATGGGCCGAATGGCCTAATTCTACTCCAATCACTGATGATCTTATGACATGATCTAGAACAGGAGATAAGGAAGAGGGGAATAGATGGTGTAGATGCACAGAGTCGTTTACATAGAGTGGGGGAATCAAGGACCAGATCTCCTGCCCTTATTTCACTGCCGTTGGGTCTTTCTCCTGGCCGTGGGCGTGACTGGGCCGGGCTCGGGCCCAGGTTTGGGCCGGCGGGGCAGGTGCTGGGGAAGGGTGGTCCTGGCCCTGGACCAGGTACGTGGGGGGGCACGGAGTTGGAGGCAGCGGTGAGGTGGGACACGGCAACGGTACGTTATCCCTCTCTCACCCCATGGGCCGGGTCAGCCCTCGCCCTGGTGACCGTCCACCAGCAGGGTGCTGGGGTCAGGGGATTGAGTGGAGGGAGGGAGGGAGGGAGAGGTGGTCCTGGCTGACCCCATGCCTGACCCTGACCCATTCCAGTCGCCTGCCTGCCTGCAAGTCGTACAGCACGTTCTTCATTAGTACAGCTGCCAGGGGTTATGGGGAGAAGGCAGGAGAATGGGGTTAGGAGGGAGAGATAGATCAGCCATGATTGAATGGCAGAGTAGACTTGATGGGCCGAATGGATTAATTCTGCTCCTGTAACTAATGAACATGACCTTACACGGCTGCACGGGGAGGTGCTGAGTGGAGAAGCTGCTCCCTGTGCAGAGTCTGAGCCCACAGCCCATGGTGGCAGTCGGCAGAGAGCAGGGACACAGAGCCGGCAGGGTTGTGACCAACTGGCCAACACCTCACTCCGTCGATGATCCTTCCCGTCTCTCCTTCCCTCGCTCAGCTCCCACCATTGTGACGGACGTGGATCCCGACTCCAGGATCATGCAGGAGGAGATCTTTGGGCCGGTGCTGCCCATCGTCACGGTCAGTGGTGTGGACGAGGCCATCGCCTTCATCAGCCAGCGCGACAAGCCCCTGGCTCTGTACGTCTTCTCCCACAACAAGAAGGTGAGGCTCAACCGTCTCCACCCGCGCCCGTGCTTGGACTCACTCTGCCCACAGATCATCAATGCTCACAACTCTTCCACCGTTTCCCAGTCACAACCTCCCCCAAGCCCACTCAACCCTCCGTGATCTCTGATTCCTCCAACTCTGGTCTCTCGTGTATCCCTGAATGTCATTGCTCCACCATTCACAGCCTCCAGCTACCAACCTCTAGAATCTCCCGTCTAAGCATCTCCATCTCTCTCCTCTCTCCAGATGCTCCTACATGCTCAGATCTCTGAGCAAACTTTCTCTCTCCGCCCCAACACCTCTGTATGTGTCTCAGAATCAAATAGCGTTGAGCAAGGTTTAGATATACTACAGAGAATTCACAGGAAATGGCCCGACACTTTCCTTTTATCTTTCAAAAATAGGCCACCAGGTTCAAATGAACCTCTGTGGCATTGTTGTGTGTTGGTCTGACATCTGGTTCCTGATCTCAGCATTGACAGGATCAAACCAGGGTCTCTGGCGCTGTAAAGCAGCAACTCTACCGCTGTGCCACTGGGCAGCAACTCTACCGCTGTGCCACTGGGCAGCAACTCTACCGCTGTGCCACTGGGCAGCAACTCTACCGCTGTGCCACTGTGAGGCAGCAACTCTACCGCTGTGCCACTGTGAGGCAGCAACTCTACCGCTGTGCCACTGTGTCTGTTGTAATTGTGTTTTTCTCTCTCTCCCTCCCTCTCTGTGCAGTTGATAAAGAGGATGATTGCAGAGACGTCCAGTGGTGGTGTAACAGCCAATGACTGCCTCATCCACTACACCGTACACACTCTCCCATTCGGGGGTGTTGGTGAGTTCACTTTACACATTTTGCCTCCTGTCCGCACTGCGCAGTAGGTCGAACATAACAAGCCACCTACGGAAGGAAAGCCAACAGGTTTCTCTGTGGTGGGGTCAGGAACTGTAGGGAAGTAGTGGAGTCGTTGAGGTGTACCGCACAGAAACAGACTCGCCTCATTCTTTGGGCAGCACGGTGGCACAGTGGTACAGCGGTAGAGTTTCCGCCTCGCTGCGTCCGAGACCCGGGTTCAATCCTGACTGACTTGTGCTGTATGGTGTTTGTACATTCTCCACGTGACCCCGTGGGTTTTCTCTGGGTGCTCCAGGTTTCCTCCCACACTCTAAAGACATACCGGTTTATTGATTAATTGCCTTCGGTAAAAATTGTCAATTGTTCTCAGCGTGTAGGATAGCGTTAGTGTACGGGGTGATCACTGGTCAGCACGGACTCGGTGGGCCGAAGGATCTGTTTCCGCACTGTATCGATGAATATTCATGCTGAATTTTTCCACTTCTGCACTAACCTTAGTGCCTCAGGATTTTCGGTTAAGGATGTGTGGTCTTTGGTCTTTATGAATGATGTGGTGCAATAAATGAGAGGTACAACATTCTTATCAGCTGTTGGAATTCATGGAACCTTGCCGTCGATAACTTGGATGCCTTTCTCTCGCTACATTGTAAAACTGCTCATTAGATTGCTTTCACACAATATTGCTTTTCAAAGATTTCCTTCTCTGGAATACTTCGAGCAGGAACAATGATGGATGAATTAGAAAGGGAAGGTGACTTTTTTCACGTGGGAAAGTGCTACAATTTATTATTTAACAGAAGATAATCTTTGCACTTGTACCCTGCTGCTCTCAGCTCCCTGCCTGAGTTTAAAGGATGCAACATGACGTGCAGGTACAGCAGGCAGTGAAGAAAGTTAATGGCATGTTGGCCTTCATAACGAGAGGATTTCAGTACAGCAGTAATGGGGTCCTTCTGAGACCACATCTGGAGTATCTGGACCACATCCAGTTGTACGGGGCCCTGCTGAGACCACATCTGGAGTATTGTGTACAGTTTTGGTCTCCTAATTTGAGGAAAGACATCTTTGCTATTGAGGCAGTGCAGCGTAGGTTCATGAGGTTAATCCCCGGGATGGTGGGACTGTCGTATGAGGAAAGATTGTAAAGACTGGGCTTGTATTTACTGGAAGGATGAAAGGGGATCTGAAAGAAACATATAAAATTATAAAAGGACTGGACAAGCTAAATGCAGGAAAAATGTTCCCAATGTTGGGGGAGCCCAGAACCAGGGGCCACAGTGTAAGAATAAAGGGGAGGGAATTTAAAATTGAGATGAGAAAAAAAAACTATTTTCACCCAGAGAGTTGTGAATTTGTGGAATTCTTTGCCACAGAAGGCAGTGGAAGCCAATTCACTGGATGAATTTAAAAGAGAGTTAGATAGAAATCTTGGGGCTGGCGGAATCAAGGGATATGGGGGAAAAGGCAGGCACTGGTTACTGATTGTGGATGATCAGCCATTGTCACAACGAATGGCAGTGCTGGCTCGAAGGGCCGAAAGGCCTCCTGCACCTATATTCTATGTTTCTACAATAACCCGTCCATTTTGTCCATGCTACCCAAGATGTCTATCTACATTAATCCCAGTTGCTTGTGTTTGATCCACTTTCCTGTCCAAATGCCTGTAAACATTGCAATTGTATCTGCCTGTGCCACCTCCTCTGGCAGTTCATTCCATACACCCACTGCTGTATGTGTGGAAAAACGCTCCTCGGACCCCTTTTAAATCATTTCTGATTGTACCAGTTTGTTCCAATTTTGCTGTGGCCTTTGCCCTTTTCTGCATTCCTCACAAAATAAATATGGATGAAGTTGGCTGCACAATCCATCAATAAAACAGTTTGGTTGTCATCCAATCAAGTACTACAATGCTCCAGTTGTGTTACAAACGCAGGGCACACATCAATTACAAGCCAAACTCGGAGGCTCAGAAGCATTTTTTAATCTACCTACCAGATCATATATATTTTTTAAAAGACCAATTTCCCTCCTGGGATAAATAAAGTTCTATCATATATCACATCATAGCAAAAACCTCTAGCTCAAATCAGTGACATTTGATTTCATAAGTTATAGTCTGATCTTGAAGGGACCAATTTCATTGCAGTGGCATAATAATGTAAGCCTCCAGTGATCATAATGAGTGATACCTCAGAAGATATGCTGGCTGGAACTGTTTATAGTTTATGTGTAGCTGCATCCACAGTGTGCTACCCATTAAGTATAGAAACAAATGCAAGTATGTACTGAAAGTGGATCTGCCATGGTTTTGTGGGGGGATGTGTCTAACCACAACACATTTGGCCTGCGTCAAACTACCCCTCCCCCGTAGACAAGTCTGTCCGGAAGAACATGCCAGATGGGCAGTGGGCTGCATGGAATATCGCCAGGACACGTACGGGAAAGGGAACAATGGTGAAAGGGAACTCCATCCAGGAACCCAAACAGTCTTTCCAGGTGAGACAAAGGTTCACCTGCACTTCCACCAACCTCATCTATTGCATCCGCTGCTCTAGATGTCAACTTATTTACATCGGCGAAACCAAGCACAGGCTCGATGATCACTTCGCTCAACACCTGCGCTCGGTCCGCATTGACCAAACTGATCTCCCGGTGGCCGAGCACTTCAACTCCCATTCCCAGTCTGACCTTTCTGTCATGGGCCTCCTTCAGTGCCATAGTGAGGCCCACCGGAAATTGGAGGTACAGCACCTCATATTTCGCCTGGGCAGCTTGCAGCCCAGTGGTATGAACATCTCCAACTTTAGATAGTTCCTCTGTCCCTCTCTTCCCCTCCTCCTTCCCAGATCTCCCTCTATCTTCCTGTCTCCACCTACATCCTTCCTTTGTCCCACCCTCCTGACATCAGTCTGAAGAAGGGTCTCGACCCGAAACGTCACCCATTCCTTCGCTCCTGAGATGCTGCCTGACCTGCTGAGTTACTCCAGCATTTTGTGAATAAATACCTTTGATTTGTACCAGCATCTGCAGTTATTTTCTTATACTAATGGTCCCTGGTGAATGGTGTCCCATGTAGCTGTACGCGGCAGCATGCCTCATCACCAGTACTATCAAACAAGCACCCAGACCTTGCTTGACTGGCAGTGAGAGGGGTTATTCCGAAGATCCTTCTGAGAGAGTGTTGCTCTCAGCACATTTCCTTCGAGGTGGCTGTGCTGGAGTGAGACTGGCACCAATCCATCCACATAAGTATGTGCTGGCCGACAAGGCCCAGAAAGGGATTTAGTGGGGTTTTGTTGAGGTTCATCTGTGGATGTTTCCACATGTGGGTGAGTCTAGGAGCACAGGGCATAGCCTCAGAGTAAAAGGACGCGCATTAAGAAAGGAGATGAGCAATGTCCTTCTTAAGAGGGTGGTGAATCTGTGGGATTCATTCCCACAGATGGCTGAGGAGGCCTTGTCATTAGGTATTTCTAACGAGAGTTTGACAGATTCTTGATTACTAAGCGTGTCAGAGGTTATGGGGAGCAGGCAGCAGAATGGAGTTGAGAGGGAAAGATAGATCGACCATGATCTGGCAGAGTAGACTTGTATGGCCAAATGGCCTAATTCTGCTCCAAGAACTTATGAACTTATGAAGCAGTAGTGTTACACTGTGTACTCTCTGATCTGTTCCCGGGGATGTGTAAAGGGTCTTTAAACTTTAGAGATACAACACGGACACTGGCCCTTCGGCCCACCGAGTCCACACCAATCAGCGATCACCCTATACTACCCTACACGAGGGATGATTTACAATTTTACCAGACCCAATTAACCTGCAAACCTGTGGAGTGTGGGAGGAAACCACAGCATCCGGAGAAAACCCACGCGGTAAAGGGGAGAATCTACAAACTCTGTACAGACAGCACCCGTAGTCGGGATCAAACCCGGGTCTCTGGCACTATAAGGCAGCAACTCTATCCTGCGTCAAATGTCAGCAGTTGCTGGGAGAATTCACTTGTTGGAATGGTCACCTTGGCCTGCCCAAAACCTGTTGGTCTTCTGTGGTGGGTATCTGGAGTGAACTGCCAGAGGAATCTGCCCACAGATGTATGTCGTAGATGGGCACATTCCAAGGTCCAGTACTGTGCTGAGGAATGCAGTGGAGTTTGGTGCAGCTGGAATAAGGGCCCTGTGGGAAACTCATATTTTAAGGGTGGAATATATCTAAATACCTCACAAATATATCACTGATAGTTTGCTTCAGAAAGTAAAATTGATGTTTTGCTGATATGATGTAACCCTTGAAACATGATTTCTCATGTTGTGGATTATGATATGGAATGGCCCACAGAGGGCAGTGGAGGCCAATTCACTGGATGCTTTCAAGAGAGAGTGAAGGCCCTGTCCCACTTAGGCGATTTTTTTAGGCGACCGCCGGCGACTGTCATAGTCGTAGCAGGTCGCCGAAAGACCAGTGACTGGACCCCCCCCACGACAATGTCTACGACAAGCTACAACAACCTACCACCTAGTCTACGGCAAGCTACCGAAAACCGGGGACCCAATCGTTGCGAGTAGAACATCCACCTACGACCGCGCCTACGACAACCTACCACCACAGAGGCGACAACCGAAGTCAACCTACGTCCAACCGCGACAAGCTACGACAAGCTATGACCCTGAAGACTGAAGACAATTCACGTTTCACCCACTTTCCCTATAAAAGGGGGTTTCCAATCATTCTGCATCATGACTATTTGAAAGTGATGCCACGAGAAACTACTCTGATGTACAATAACTTCATACATCAATTTTCTGTCAAAATGTCAAGAATTTCCTTTATTGACATATAAACAAAAAAATTTAAAAGGTTGATAAGATTATCAGCAGCAGTAGCAGCAATCAGCAGCAGCAGTAGCAGCAATCAGTGTGTGTGTGTGAGAGAGAGCAGAGACCGTAGTATTGTGTGGGGATAGTAAGGAGTAAGACCTGTGTGATCTCCCGGACAAGTTTCGATCGCCTAGCTTGGGGTCGGAGAGGAATTTCCCGGATTTTTTTCCCCCAAATTGGCCTGGGTTTTTTATCCGGTTTTTCGCCTCTCCCAGGAGATCACTCAGTTCTTTTAGGTGGGTGGTTGGAGCGGTTGGAGTAGCGTCCGGGCGGTAGTTTTTGGAAACTGAGCACGAGGCTTTGTTCTTACAGAGGCCCAGGAGCAGTTGGAGCAGACCACTCTGCAACGTTCCCAGTTAAGGGGGAGTATGAGTGCTAGGGCAGTTTATTGTTCTGGGTGTCGGATGTGGGGAATCTGGGAGTCTGATAGTCTTCCAGACATCCACATCTGCGCCAGGTGCGACGAGATGGGGCTCCTAAGGGACCATATTAGGAACCTGGAGCGGCAGATTGATGACCTCCGTCTGGTCAGGGAGAGTGAGGAGGTTATAGAGAGGAGTTATAGAGAGGTGGTCACTCCAAGACCACGGGAGGTAGACAAGTGGGTCACGGTTAGGGGGGGCAAGGAGCAGAGGCAGGGACTAGAGAGGACCCCAGTGGATGTACCCCTTGGCAATAAATACTCCTGTTTAGGTACTGTTGGGGAGTAGAGCCTACCTGGGGGCAGCAACGGTGCCCGGGCCTCTGGCACGGAGTCCGGCCCTGTTGCTCAGAAGGGTAGGGAAAGGAAGAAGAGAGAGATAGTGATAGGGGACTCTATAGTGAGGGGTTCAGATAGGCGATTCTGTGGACGCAGTCGGGAGACCCGGATGGTAGTTTGCCTCCCTGGTGCCAGTGTCCGGGATGTATCTGAACTTGTCCAAGATATCCTGAAAAGGGAGGGAGAGGAGCCAGAGGTCGTGGTACATATAGGTACCAACAATATAGGTAGGATAAGGGAAGAGGTCCTGAAAGGAGAATTTAGGGGGCTAGGAAGAGAGTTTTAAAAAAAGGACTTCCAAAGTGATAATCTCAGGCTTACTGCCTGTGCCACGCGATAGTGAGAATAGGAATGGAGTGAGGTGGAGGATAAATACGTGGCTGAGGGACTGGTGCAGGGAGCAGGGATTCAAGTTTCTGGATCATTGGGACCTCTTCTGGGGGAAGTATGACCTGTACAAAAAGGACGGGTTGCATCTGATCCTGAGGGGAACCAATATCCTGGCGGGGAGATTTGCTAAGGTAATTGCGGAGACTTTAAACTAGTACGGTTGGGGGGAGGGACACAAACACAGATAGCTAATAGGCAGTGTGTGAGGCAGGAGGCAGAAAAGGGAAACACTCAGACCCAATATGTAGGAGAGAAAGAAGTGAAAAGAAATAAACTGAGAATAAGAAATGATGGGTCCCTTAAATGTGTATATTTTAATGCTAGGAGCATTGTAAGAAAGGTGGATGAGCTTAGAGCCTGGATTGACATCTGGAAGTATGATGTTGTGGCGATCAGTGAAACATGGTTGCAGGAGGGTTGCGATTGGCAATTAAATATTCCAGGATTTCATTGTTTTAGATGTGATAGAACCGGAGGGGCAAGAGGTGGGGGTGTTGCATTGCTTGTCAGGGAGGATATCACAGCAGTGCTTTGGCAGGACAGACTAGAAGGCTTGATTAGGGAGGCTGTTTGGGTGGAACTCAGAAATGAGAAAGGTTTAGCAACACTTATAGGGGTGTATTATAGACCGCCAAATAGGGAACGAGAATTGGAAGAGCAAATATGTAAGGAGATAGCAGATATTAGTAGTAAGCACAGAGTAGTGATTGTGGGTGATTTCAATTTTCCGTATATAGACTGGGAATCACATTCTGTTAAAGGGCTGGATGGTTTGGAGTTTGTAAAATGTGTGCAGGATAGTTTTTTGCAGCAATACGTAGAGGTGCCTACTAGAGAAGGGGCAGTGTTGGACCTCCTGTTAGGAAATGAGACGGGTCAGGTGACGGAGGTATGTGTTGAGGAGCACTTTGGGTCTAGTGATCACAATGCCATTAGTTTCAATATAATTATGGAGAAGGTCAAATCTGGACCAAGGGTTGAGATTTTGGATTGGAGAAAAGCTAATTTAAAAGGAGTGAAATGGGACATTTTGTTCTATGAAAAGGATATAATAGAGAAATGGAGGATATTTAAAGGTGAAATTTTGAGAGTACAGAGTCTTTATGTCCCTGTTCGGTGGAAAGGAAAGAATAATAATTTGAAAGAGCCGTGGTTTTCCAGGGAAATTGGACACGGTTCGGAAAAAGAGGGAGATATACAATAAATATAAGCGGCAGGGAGTAAATGAGGTTCTTGAGGAATATAAAGAATGTAAAAGGAATCTTAAGAAGGAAATTAGAAAAGCGAAAAAGAGATATGAGGTTGCTTTGGCAAGTAATGTAAAAGTAAACCCCAAGGGGTTCTACAGATATGTCAATAGCAAAAGGATAGCGAGGGATACAATTGGTCCATTAGAGAGTCAGAGTGGACAGCTATGTGCTGAGCCGGAAGAAATGGGGGAGATATTAAACAATTTATTTTCTTCGGTATTCACCGAGGAGAAGGATATTGAATTATGTGAGGTAAGCGAAACAAGTAGAGTAGTGATGGAAATTATGAGGATCAAAGAAGAGGAGGTACGGACACTTTTGAAAAATATAAAAGTGGATAAGTCTCCAGGTCCTGATAGGATATTCCCTAGGACATTGAGGGAAGTTAGTGCAGAAATAGCAGGGGCTATGACGGAAACATTTCAAAAGTCATTAGAAACGGGGATGGTGCCGGAAGATTGGCGCATTGCGCATGTTGTGCCTTTGTTTAAAAAAGGTTCTAAAAGTAAACCTAGCAATTAAACCACCAAGACCAAGGAGCTGATCATCAACGGGGAATATGCCCCGATCTCTATCAACGGGGACAGTGTGGGGAGAGTGTCCAGCTTCAAGTTTCTGGGCACTCACATTTCGGAGGACCTAACATGGTCCAATAACACTGCTGCGTTGGTCAAGAAGGCACAGCAAAGACTGTTCTACCTAAGAACACTGAAAAAGTCTGGTCTACCCCAACAGCTGCTGACGACCTTCTACCGCTGCACCATAGCGAGCATCCTAACGCATGTCATCCCTGTGTGGTACCTCAGCTGCACGGAGGCAGAAAGGAAAGCTCTACAGCGGGTAGTCCATAGAGCTCAGAGGGCCATCGGAACACAGCTGCCAGACTTGGAGGGCATCTACAACACACGATGCCTCAGAAAAGCCACCAGCATCCACAAAGACTCTTCACACCCCTGCAACAGTCTGTTTGAACTCCTTCCATCGGGCAGACAATACAAGGCCTTCTACGCCCGCACCTCCAGACTCAGGAACAGCTTCATCCCCAGGGCCATAGCTGCTATGAACCGGTCCTGCTGAGCCGGATGGTCACAACGCATAGATCAACTTGCACTTTACCCTGTCTAAAACTGTTACAATTGTTTCGTTGGGTTGCTGTTGTCTAAATTACTTAAATTATTGCATCGTATGGGAGGCGCATTCCCAATCTCGTTGTACCCCTGGGTACAATGACAATAAAGATATATTGTATTGTATAGACCTGTTAGTTTGACGTCTGTGGTGGGAAAATTAATGGAAAAGATACTTAGGGACAATATATATAATCACATGGATAAACAAGGCCTGATTAGAAACAGTCAACATGGATTTGTGCCTGGAAGGTCATGTTTGACTAATCTTCTTGAATTTTTTGAAGAGGTTACTAGGGAAATTGATAAGGGCAAGGCTGTGGATGTTGTCTATATGGACTTCAGTAAGGCATTTGACAAGGTTCCACATGGAAGGTTGATTAAGAAGGTTAAATCGTTGGGTATTAATAGTGAGGTTGCAAGATGGATTCAACAATGGCTGAATGGGAGATACCAGAGGGTAATGGTTGACAACTGTATGTCAGGTTGGAGGCCAGTGTCTAGTGGAGTACCCCAAGGATCTGTGTTGGGTCCACTGTTGTTTGTCATTTACATTAATGATCTGGATGATGGTGTGGCAAATTGGATTAGTAAGTATGCAGATGATACTAAGATAGGTGGTGTAGTTAATAATGAAGTAGATTTTCAAAGTCTACAGAGAGACATGGGCCTTTTGGAAGGGTGGGCTGAAAGATGGCAGATGGAGTTTAATGCTGATAAGTGTGAGGTGCTGCATTTTGGTAGGACAAATCAAAATAGGACGTACAGGGTAAATGGTAGGGAATTGAGGAATGCAGTGGAACAGAGGGATCTGGGAATAACTGTGCATTGTTCCCTGTGCATTGTTCCCTGGAATCTCATGTGGATAGGGTGGTGAAGAAGGCGTTTGGTATGCTTGCCTTTATAAATCAGAGCATCGAATATAGAAGTTGGGATGTAATGTTGAAATTGTACAGGGCATTGGTGAGGCCGAATCTGGAGTATGGTGTGCAGTTCTGGTCGCCAAATTATAGGAAGGATGTCGACAAAATGGAGAGGGTACAGAGGAGATTTACTAGAATGTTGCCTGAGTTTCAGCACTTAAGCTACAGAGAGAGGTTGAACAGGTTGGGTCTTTATTCTTTGGAGCGTAGAAGGTTGAGGGGGGACTTGATAGAGGTTTTTTAAATTTTAAGAGGGACGGACAGAGTTGACGTGGGTAGGCTTTTCCCTTTGAGAGTGGGGAAGATTCCAACAAGGGAACATAACTTCAGAATTAAGGGACAAAAATTTAGGGGTAACATGAGGGGTAACTTCTTTACTCAGAGGGTGGTGGCTGTGTGGAATGAGCTTCCGGTGGAAGTGGTGGAGGCAGGCTCGATTTTATTATTTAAGAGTAAATTGGATAGGTATATGGATGGGAGGGGATTGGAGGGTTATGGTCTGAGAGCAGGTAGATGAGACTAGGTCAGAGAAAGTGGTTGGCGTGGACTGGTAGGGCCGAACGGGCCTGTTTCCGTGCTGTAATTGTTATATGGTTATAAGAACATACAACAGTGCATACAAAGATATTATAATAAACTTCAATAAATTTCAATAAACTTCAAACTTTAAAATTCAAACTTTAAACAGAATACAAGTGCAAAAACATACAAAACCTAACATCATTTAGGGACACATTACACTGATAGATGATCAGATCAAGCCCACACTTGGAATTCGCCAAAGTCATCACTGGCGACAACCTACATCACCTGGCGACAACCTACGACAGCGCCCACGTCAGGAGACGTCAAGCTACGCTCATTGGCGTCAAACCGAAAAATTTCAAGCCTTCACAAAATCCAGCGATGACCAGAAAAACGCTACGACTCTTTGGAGACGACTCACGACCGTGCCCGCGACACCCCGGCGACCGTGTGGCGGCAGCCTAGTCGCCTAAAAAATCGCCAAACTGGGACAGGGCCTTTAGATTTAGCTCTTAGGGCTAATGGAATCAACGGATATGAAGAGAAAGCAGGAAAGGGGTACTGATTTTGGATGATCAGCCTTGATCATATTGAATGGCGGTGCTGACTCGAAGGGCAGAATGGCCTACTCCTGCACCTATTTTCCATGTTTCTATATTGTATTTTTCCCATTTTTTATGAATGAAGCACATTTTTTGCAAAAGTAATGATGTTCTGCCTTTTCACAGGTAAGAGTGGCTTTGGGGCGTACCACGGCAAACACAGCTTTGAGACGTTCAGTCATCGCCGAGCTTGTGTGTTGAAGTCACTGGGCATGGAAAAGATGAACAGTGTCCGGTACGCACCTGCCAATGACTCCAAGCAGAAGTGGACAAACTGGCTGCTGAAGAAGAATTGAAGCATGCGACAGATTGAACACGCGTTATCATTGCGATCTGAAGGTAGTTTGGTTTGTCCTATGGTCGTGGGCAACTCTAGGAATTATTGATCATCTCCTGTTTGCATTTGAGAAAGAGAAGAGCTTGGCTCTGGAAGAGTTTGGCTCTGGAAGGCTGCCAGCTTTTCCAATGAAGCTGCTCCCATGGTGTTGAATAGGAAATGTTAGTATTCTGGCCCATACCAGTGAAGGAGGCAAAATGTATTCAATAAAATGTAAAAGCGCTCAAGTAACTCAGTGGGCCAGGCAGCATCTGTGGAGGGAATGAATAAGTGACGTTTTGGGTCAGGATCCTTTTTCAGACTAAAATATGTCTTAAAACTGTTACATGAAAGGAACCTGGCATGTAGCGCCGTTCCAATATACCCAATGTGTTTTGACGAAGGCTTTGGTGACTAATACCAAAGTTTCTTCTATTTATGGACTGATCACTGGGTCCCCAAAGAAATCAACATCTTTGTTAAATATTTGGATCAAATAAATCAAAACAAGTTCATGTCCTCTCAGCACTGATACACCTCGGACACATCACACATCAGTCTGAAGAAGGGTCTCGACCCGAAACGTCACCCATTCCTTCTCTCCTGAGATGCTGCCTGACCCGCTGAGTTACTCCAGCATTTTGTGAATAAATACCTTCGATTTGTACCAGCATCTGCAGTTATCTTCTTACACATCTTTGTTAAATGGATGCTTTCCGAGGTGTATCAGTGCTGAGAGGACATGAACTTGTTTTGATTTATTTGATCCAAGTGTTTTGAAGTTTACACATGGGAGGGAGGGTGGGCTGAGGACAACATGCATGTATTTACACATGTTGAACCTTTTATGTTGCCAGCTGACTAATAGAAAATAGTGCAGGAAGGAACTGCAGATGCTGGTTTAAACCGAAGATAAACACAAAATGCTGGAGTAACTCAGCGGGACAGGCAGCATCTCTGGGTAGAAGGGTAGAATGGGTGACATTTCAGGTGAGGCCCAGCGCAAATTGGAGGAACAACACCTCACATTTCACTTGGGCAGTGTACACCCCAGCGGTATCGATATTGATTTCTCTAACTACAAGTAACCTTTGCCTTCCCTTTCTCTCCATTCCTCCCCCTTCCAAGTTCTCTGACTCGTCTAACTGTCCTTGTTTACATTGTATCTCTGTTGGCTTTGTTGTCACCTTCTCCTAGCTAACAATGATCTATTCTACATTTTCCTTGATCTCCATCCCCTTTGTTTCATTTTCACACCTTACATTTCCTTATCTCTGTATCTCCCTCTCCCCTGGTTCAGTCTGATGAAAGGTCTCAACCCGAAACATCACCTATTCCCTCTATCCGCAGATGCTGCCTGTCCCGCTGAGTTACTCCAGCACTTTGTGTCTATCTTGGGATGTAGATGATGATCACATGTTAGATAGTACAGGTGGTCAAGTTGTACTAATTCTGCATGTTTCTCCCTACTTTATCACAGATGGTAAACAGCCCCACTTCATTTACACTGACCTTCTGAGGGCCTCGGGATTGAGGTCCTCTGCAAGACCACTACTTTATGGGAAAGAACCAGCTTAACGGACCGCACGGAAATCAGACCAAATCACCAGAGCTCTCATAATCTAACTCTTCTGTTGGAACACCCCATTAAATCATAACAAACTTTTAATCATTTTCGCATGACTCTAATACACTGCTGAGGGTCTGATGCCTGACTGGCAAAGTGAGCCCTGCCGTGATATCTGAGTGTCTGCTAAACACTTAACCCGTCCTCACTTTAGAAGCACAGCCTATTTTATAATCTTACTAAGGATAGAAACATAGAAAAATAGATGCAGGAGTAGGCCATTCGGCCCTTCAAGCCAGCACCGCCATTCCATATGATCATGGCTGATCATCTAAAATCAGTACCCCGTTCCTGCTTTTTCCCCATATCCCTTGATTCCTTTAGCCCTCAGAGTTAAATCTAACTCCTTCTTGAAAACATCCAGTGCATTGACCTCCACTGCCTTCTGTGCCAGAGAATTTCATTGGTTTGTTATTACTGGGATTTAATCACACACACACACACAGATAAACTTCCTCTCTCTAAACATTCCAGACAGCTGTTTCACTGGTATCGTGCCACACAGACTTTATCCCCTTGTTAACGAGGTGAATAAATGTTCATAAGTTCCAGGTGCTGAATTCGGCCATTCGGCCCATCAAGTCTACTCCACTATTCAATCATGGCTGATCTATCTCTCCCTTTCAACCCCATTCTCCTGTCTCCTCACCGTAACCCCACACCCTTACTAATCAAGAATCTGTCAATCTCCACCCTCAATGAATCCCACAGATTCACCACCATCTGACCAAAGAAATTCATCCTCATCTCCTTTCTAAAGGTACGTCCTTTTATTCTGAGGCTATGACCTCCGCTCCTAGACTCTCCCACTAGTGGAAACATCCTCTCCATATCCACCCTGTACAGGTCTTTCACTATTCAGTAAGTTTCAATGAGGTCCTGCCTCATTCTTCTAAACTCCAGCGAGTACAGGCCCAGTGCCGTCAGACGCTCAGCATATGTTAACCCAATCATCCCTGGGATCATTCTCATAAACCTCCTCTGGACCTAAATGTTTTGAATATTGTGGAGCAGGGCCTGCCAGATGTGGAGAAGTATTGAATCAAGATAAGTCGTGCATGAGTTCCACTCTGCACGCACACTTTCTCCTACTTGGTCCTCCTGCACCTCATATTTTCTTCCTCTCCTTCACATACACCAACAGTGATTGTACTTTATCACGTTCTGCTGCCCAGTTGTGACTTGCTGAGGTTATGGAAGGAGCAGTCCGAGATAGAGTCTGCCAGCTTCGTCACTCCAGTCTCCTGACACCCGTCCCCCCCCCCAAACGGATGCTATTCCGAGTTCTGTCAGGGGAAGAGATCATCAGGAGGAGAAAGGAAACGATTTAAGCAGATATGCTCAAAGCCTCCATATGGAAATGCAAGATCCCTGCTGACCACTGGGAATCTCCATCCCACGATTGCTCACACTGGAGCAGGAGCATTTGGGATGGGACAGAGAACCTGGAGGTCAACCATCGGTAGCATGCGGAACGCCAGCGTCATTGGTGGTAGCCGGGCCTCACCTCACGGACTATCCACCCCGTCAGCCATCCTGATCTGTCTGAGGAAGAGCCTGTACTTCCCAACTTTGGCCCAAAAAAAATGGTTGGAGGCAAATTAAGTTCGATCCCGAGGGATTGCCTAAGAAGAAGGAACCTTTCTCCCGATTTTAAAAAAAAATACCGGGATGGAGTGTGAGGAATCCGGCACAAAAGATCTCGGGGGGGCGGGGGGGAAGGATGTCTTTCAAGTGATGTCAGGGGGTGAGGAATGTTCCTGGATTTCCATCCAACTCTCCAGTCTTCATATCCAATCTCTTCTAAATGTAAAACTGCAGGCAGCTGGAAAGGAGCAGAAACATCCTCTTGGATTGATGGACTATTCATCTTTGCTGGGGAAAAAAAAACCTTCCCCAGAATCACATGTAAATTGATTGGGGAGTTCCATTTTATTTTTCTGCTTTATTTACTTATCATCTTAGGACAGTTTTTCTATTAAATTGCCTTTAAATTTCATTACCTCAAGTAGTAGATCTTGGTGTTTTGATTTATTCTATATCCGAAAACCGCTTCCAGTCTCTTAAAAAATCCAAAGAATTGCAGATTTGATTAGTATAGGCTGGATCCTCTCCTCACCACCTGTCCAGCACTGAGCTTTACCACAAATCAAAGTGACGTTTTTAAAGAGTCATTAATGGCAGTAATATTTCAGACAGCTGTGACTAGTAATGAGTATATGAAATCAGAAATTTCATTTCTAGTCTGTGCTGTGGTTTAAACTCCAAGGGGCAGTGGTAGAGTTGCTGCCTTACAGCACCAGAGACCCGGGTTCGATCCTGACCACAGGTGCTGTCTGTACAGAGTTTGTACGTTCCCCTCGTGACCACGTGGGTTTTCTCCGGGTGCACCGGTTTCCTCCCACATCCCAAAGACGTGCAGGTTTGTACATTAATTGGCTTCAGTAAAATTGTAAATTGTCCCTAGTGTGTAGGATAATGCTAGTGTACGGGGTGATTGCTGGTCGGTATGGACACAGTGGGCCAAAGGATCTGTTTACGTGCTGCATCTCTGAACTAAAGCTGGTCGGCTGGCAGTCTTTTCTCCAGTAGGTTGGAGCCTTGAAGACTGGCTCTAGAGTGCTGGACAAGTGTTCCACATCCAGACGAGCCATCTTTCAAATGAGACATTAAACGCAGGTCCCATCATGCCAGTGAACTTGACATTCTTCCAAATGCCCCATGGAATACCCATCCTTAACCAACATCTTTAAACATTGAGTCACCCAGGTCAATGGAGAGGATTCCATCACATTCATGAATTGTGCCTTGTAGACAGAGAGGTGTCACGGTGGCACTGCAGTAGAGTTGCTGCCTTACACGGCTTGCAGTGCGGGAGACCCGGGTTCGATCCCGACCATGGGTGCTGTCTGTACAGAGGTTGTACGTTCTCCCCGTGACCTGCGTGGGTTTTCTCCGAGATCTTCGGTTTCCTCCTGCACTCCAAAGACGTACCGGTTTGTAGGTTAATTGGCTTGGTGTATGTGTAAATTGTCCCTAGTGTGTAGGATAGTGTTAATGTGCGGGGATCGCTGGTTGGTGCAGACTCGGTGGGCTGAAGGGTCTTTCCGCACTGTGTAAACTAAACTAAACTTCAAGATATCAGGAAGTGAGTCGCTTGCCACAAGACACCCAGTCTCCAAACTGCTCCAGTAAGCCTGGTTATGTGACTGCTCCAGATGATCTTCAGGTCAGTGGTGATGCTCATGATGGGAAACCAGCAATGGTAATGCCATTGAATGTCAAGGGTAAGTAGTTAGACTCCACCTTGTGGAGATGGGTCTTTGCCTTGATGCCATCTAGTACGGACTGCTTCATTTGGCCTACCTCTGGCCTTCTGATGGAAGGAGGGTCCTTTATGAAGCAGCTGGAGATGGTTGGGCCAAAGTCACTGCCTGAGGAACTCCTGCAATGATGTTCTGTGCTGGATTAATCAGCTCCACAGCCCATTGACTAGTTATCCAGGGCTCCCTGGTGCCATAGTTACTCCCACTTTAACCCAAGGATGTAGGTCCATGACGAAACCAAGGTTTTGAATGATCTGAAGCTCAAAGGCTGTGACACTAACCAAACTTGGCACAGGTGAGCAGATTATCAGTGAGTAAATGCTGTTGGTGACACCTTCCATCACTGTTGATAATTGAGTGAAGACTGATTGACTTTATCCTGCGTCTTGTTATTGTGATAGGTATCACAAAATGCTGGAGTAACTCAGCAGGTCAGGCAGCATCTAGGAGCGAGGGAATGGCTTCTCCATTCCTTCTCTCCTAGATGCTGCCTGACCTGCTGAGTTACTCCGGCATTTTGTGATACCTTCGATTTGTACCAGCATCTGCAGTTATTTTCCTACACACATTGTTATTGTGATATATCTGGGAACTTTTCCACGTTGTTGGGTGGAATCCAGGATTATGCGTTCCACTGGAACAGGTTGGCCAGCCAGCTAGTTCTGGAGTACCATTCTTCACGGGATATGGTGGTGGTGTCATCTTTGCTGTGTCCAATGTTTAGTTTAGAGATACAGTGCAGACGCGGGCCCTTCGGTCCACCGAGCCCGTGCCGACCAGCGCCCCGCCCCCGTACATCAGTACTGCTATCCTACACACTAGAGACCATTTACAATTTTACCCAAGCCAATTAACCTGCAAACCTGTACGTCTTTGGAGTGTGGAGCACACGGGGGAAAACCCAAGCAGGTCACAGGGAGAATGTACAAACTGTGTACAGACAGCACCCGTAGTCGGAATCGAACCCGGGTATCTGGCGCTGTAAGGCTGTGCCATTGTACTGGCCAATGCTCACAAACCATTCCGTGACATGCAGACCAATGTTAAGCAATGGGTGGGGACCGCAGGCAGAGGCCAGAGTGGATTAACCACTCAGCTGAACATAACGGTGACTGCTTCAATCTCGTCTTTTGCACTTGCATGCTGATCCTGTCACTGCTGAGGATAGAGATGTCCCTGTTATCTGTATAACTGTTTACCAACATTCTGGACTTGATGTGACAGCCCTGCAAAGCTCCACTCTGATTCATGGACTGTACAGTGCATTGACATTTTCTGAGTGTGGTTTGAATGCAAGTTCCTTTAATCTTCTGCTCTAAATTGACCCGGCGATTGCTGATTCCTCGATCTGAATCGCACTGAGTGTGATGGTTATTGAAATGGAATGCCGAGCAGGGACTGGAGTACACAATCTCTGAAGGCAGGTGGTTCTGTTAATTAAAGAAGATAGACACAAAAAGCTGGAGTAACTCAGCAAGACAGGCAGCATCTCTGGAGAGAAGAAATGGGTGATGTTTCGGGCCAAGACCCTTCTTCAGACTGGTTAGGGATATGGGAAACATGAGATAGAGACGGTGATGTGGAGAGATAAAGAACAATGAATGAAAGATATGCAAAAAAAGTAACGATGATAAAGGGAACAGGCCAGGTTTATAGGTTAATTGGCTTTGGTACAATTGTAAATTGTCCCTAGTGTGTAGGATAGTGCTTGTGGTGTGGACTTGGTGGGCCAAAGGGTCTGTTCCACGATATATCTTTAAAGTCTAAACTGAGTGAAGAAGGCTCATGAACGTTGTCTATTCATGTCTTCCAGTGATGCTGCCTGACCCGCTGAATTACTCCAGCACTTTGTGCTCTCTGCAAGACCCTGCTCTTTCACTGGAAGGAGGCAATGAGAAACCTAAGAGCCTCCTGATAGCTCAGTCCATCGTTTAGAATTTGAAGTGGACTGCCTTGGTCTAACAGATGCAGTTGCACCAGTTAAAAGGCCTAATGGTTATTGTTCCCCAATCAACTGAAAGTAATAAGTGTCAAATCACTTATTTCATTGCTGGCTGGGGGCCTCTTGGTCTGCTCTTCATTCCAACTTCACAATATCAACTGGTACTTATACAGTTCAAAGGCATTTCACAGAGGACTGCTGTCAAAATAGGGACACATCCCAGGTGATGGTTACATGGTGACCATAGTGGGTTTTAAAGAGTTTTGGAAAGGAAGAGAAGTTAGGAATGGAATGGAAGAGCTTGGAGTAACAGATGGGTCCCTCTTTGTTGGTTACGTCAAAGGATACTTGTTCCAAACGTACACTGGCTCCATCCCCCAACTCTATCCGCACTAAATCTATGACTGCGTCCGTGCAGAACTTGTTCATTTCATTAACCTTACTGTTAATTCCCACCCTGCTGTCAAACAAGAGAATAAGGATGGGTCCCGACCCGAAACATCACCTATCCATGTTCTCCAGCGATGCTGCCTGACCCGCTGAGTTACTCCAGCACTTTGAGCCTCTTTAAGGGGTGAAAGTAGTTGGTCATGACGGCCAGTGATGGTGCAAGTAAGATTGGGAATGCTGGAGCACCAACTTGGCAAGGGGGGAGGAGGAATCTAAAAGAAAATTGCAGGTACTTGAAATAGGAAATAAAATCAGCAAGTGCTAGAAACACTCACTAGGACAGGCAGCATCTTTTGCAAGATTTGCAGAGTTAATATTTCTGGTCTGAGAGCCTTCAGCACAACCACAGAATTGGGATGAATGCAGAGAGAGGTTGGACAGGGCTGGTAAAAGCTGGCAGGGCGGAGAGTTATTTACACTGGCTGTGATGTAACAGGCAAGGCTGGTGATTTTACACGTGTGGAAACAGGTAGTCTGTCATTGAGCAAATATATGCTCAGAAGGTTAACTCCAGGTTAAATAGGGCACTGGCACTGTGTCCACCCTCTTTGCTGTTAATGATTGCAAAAGGCATTATATTAATCCACGTAGAAACAAGGAACTGCAGATGCTAGTTTACAAAAAGCGGTGCAGTGTTGGGATAACTCAGCGGGTCAGGTAGAGTAGAGTAGTCCTGAACTATTATCTATGAGCACCTCTGGAGAACATGGATAGGGAGTCTGAAGAAGGGTCCCAACACGAAACGCCATCTGAAGAAGGGTCCTGACCCAAATCGTCACCTGTCCATGTTCTCCGCAGATGCTGCCAGACCTGCTGAGTTACTCCAGCACTTTGTGTCAATATTTATCCAAGTTCTTGCCATTTTCAGGAGCAGTCAGTCGGGATCGAAGAGACTTGCTTCCACTCCAGTTTTGTGGGCTCTGAGATTACTACTAAGATTAATATTGGAACTGCTGACCCTTCCACAAATGGGGTTGGATGGATGATTTGTAAGCAACCAACATCACTGGAGTAGCTCTGCAGGTCAGGCAGCATCTCTGGAGAAAAGGAATAGGTGATGTTTTGGGTCGAGACCCTTCTTCAGACTGAGAGTTAGGGGAAAGGAAAATGAGAGATATAGACGGCACAAAATGAATGAAAAATATTGCAAAAAACAATGACGATCAAGGAAAGGTGGGGCCCGCCATGGTCAACTGTCGGCTGTGGGAGAGGTGATGACGAGTTATACAGACAGGGAAATTCAACAGGACAACTGTAAAACTAGTACGGCAACTAGGGTCACTGCACATCTTGTATATGTATGTGACAAATGAACTTGACTTGACTTGAGGGTGGGGGAGGGATGGAGAGGGAGGGGATGCAAGAGTTACTTGAAGTTGGAGAAATTAATATTCATAGCGCTGGGTTGTAAGCTGCCATTTGTTCACTTCCGTGAGCTGCTCATAACTGGCCTTGTGCTCAACACTATCCCTAATACTTCTCCACTTGAGGAGTCACACACAAGGGATCCCCAGGAGTCAGCAGTGGGCTCGTGCAGTGTTGCAGTGCTAATGTTTAGGTGCCGGAGCTGTCACTGGTGCCGGAGAGGCTGCTGTTAAATTCCCCGCTGGTTATTTTGGGTTTTTTTTTACAGAGGGGTCGGAGCGGCGCTCCAGTGAGCTCTGGCAGTACTGCACCCCTGGGCTCATGAGGTCATCAGTGATGGGGATAGAATTAGGGCATTTGGCGTACCACGTCTACTCTGCCATTCAATCATGGCTGATCTATCTCTCCCTCCTAACCCTATTCTCCTGCCTTCTCCCCGAAACCTCTGACACCCGTACTAATCAAGAATCTATCTATCTCTGCCTTAAAAATATCCACTGAATCCTTTATCGACCCCAGGCCTCAGAAACACATGGGAGGATAGGGATCTTGCACTTGTTTGTTAAAAATATATGTATTATTCTTTTCCACATGGTGGCAGTGTCTACGAAGTATTGTGTGTTGGTCTGGAAAGAAGCCGATGTTCGGAGCTCAGTTGCGGGTATACAACTGCTACAGAGACGGCTTCCATCTTCATTGCGTGGGGCAGGGTGGGACTCTCTAATGACCACTGATCTAAATCAATGGCTGGGAAATATATCGAGTGCTTTGAATTTTGGGGATGAAATGACACATTCTGATGACATCTAGACACAAGGAACTGAGATGCTGGTTTACAAAAGAACAATACCAAGTGCTGGAGTAATGTAGCGGGCCAGGCAACATCTCTGGAGGACATGGATAAGTGACTTTCCAAGTCCGAAACGTCGCCTATCCACGTCCTCTAGAAATGCTGCTTGACCCACTGAGTTTAATTTAGAGACACAGTGCGGAAACAGGCTCTTCGGCCCACTGAGTCAGTGCCGACCAGCGATCCCCACTAGCACTATCCTCCACACAAGGGACAATTTACAATCTTTACTGACGCCAATTAACCTACAAACCTGTACGTCTTTGGATCGTGGGAGGAAACCCACGCAGGTCACGGGGAGAGTGTACAAGCTCCATACAGACAACACCAGTAGTCAGGATCGAACCCGGGTCCCTGGCGCTGTAAGGCAGCAACTCTACCGCTGCGCCACTGTGCCGCCTTAGTTAGTCCAGCAGTTTGTGTTTTGTTTTCAGTTTAATTTCTATTTTATGTTAGGAACTGATCCGTCTGCTTCAAAGGATTACAATAAATAACATAAACTTGTGTTTATATGCACTTTTCACGGGAGATCCTGAAGCTTCTTCCAGCTCCTCAAGGGTCCGAAGGAAACTTTGTGATAACAGCGGGCATCTGCAGACAGGATTACAGAAATGACTAGATGAAATACTTTTGGTAATGTTGCTTCTGGGGATTTATATTGGTCACAACGTTTAACCCGAGCCCTCCACATTCTCAATGTGCCTTAAACTAAATGGTTATTATAAAGGATATATTTTGGGCAGTGACACCAAATGACAACATAACAAGGTGACAATACTTCCAGTGCTCCTGAGTTTGAATAAAAATGGAGCCCTTAATATGGCCGACCTCCTTCTGAACATATTACTTGTATTTAAAGAAAACACACACATTCAGTGTGAAGAAGGGTCCTGACCTGGAATGTCACCTGTCCATTTCCTCCTCTTTTGCTGCCTAAACAACTGAGTTCAACACACTCCCCAGGTTTGATGAAGGAACTGAAAGTGAGTAGGGAAAAAAATTGCAGATGCTGGTTTATATCGAAGGTAGACACAAAATGCTGGAGAAAATCAGCAGGTCAGGCAGCATCCCAGGAGAGAAGGAATGGGTGACGTTTCGGGTCGAGACCCTTCTTCAGACTGATTTCAGGGGAGGGGGCGGGACAAAAACTGAAAGTGAGTGATTTATCTCCTTTAATTATTTATCTTTGATAATTAAATCTTTAATTTAGTTTTGTTCTATCGCACAACTCATTAACTAATATTGATTTAGCTATTCCCTCAGCTCCTGATAAACACTCAGCAGGTACATGGATAGGTCAGGTTTAGAGGGATATGGGCCAAATACAGGCAGGTAGGACTCGTTCAGAGGGGACATGTTGGCCGGTGTGGGCAAGTTGGGCCGAAGGTCCTGTTTCCACGCTGTAGGTCTCTATGACTCTAGGTCAGGCAGCAAGAGGGAAAAGAGAGACAGTATTAATATTTCAGATCAAAGACTCTTTTCAAAGTTCATTTATTGGATGCAACTTTTGACTAATTTCTTCTAGTCAAGGTTTTATAACACTCTTTTGCCTATAATTAATCCCCTTTGTCATTTGCCATTGACATTTCCAGTTCTTTTTGCTACATCACCTACCACGGTGTTAGTTGCCGGTTTAGGCCATAGAGGGCTCTGAATGTCAAGTTATAGTCATGAACAGTTTGTGAAGCTCTATTCATGAACAGACTGTATGCATTAAAGGAGTGGCTTTGTACAAACATTTATATGTAGCTGAACCAAACCCATACACGATAAATAAAGACAAATTTATGGAGTTCCTTTCACAATCTCAGGCCTGCCATTTAATACTTTTTCAGGTACAATTATTGCCGTAAAGCAGAACATGCACCAGCTTTGCACCCAACCAGGATCTCATAAAAAGCAATGTGATCGCGACCTGTTTACCTGTCGTACCTGTGTGTGGCCGATTGTACTTGGGTTTGGTAGGATCTGATATTATTGGATAGCAGGCAAATAAAAGTTTTTCACTGTGCCTTGGATGACAATAATATATCAATACCACAGCAGAGTCTGAAACAATATTCAGAAGAGGAGAGAGCAAATAAGACAGCTAAGAGTGAAAACTGAAAAGTAAAATCCTTTAACCTCTTGTAACCTGTCCAATTACAAGATAGTAATGGCTGTGTAATTCCTCCAGGAATAATCGAGAGCATTATCCAGCCTAATGTATCAGGTGTCAGCACTTAAACCCCAGTAATGGCAGATATTGTCAAAGTATGAATTATAATCTGTTATGTTCCATTACTGTCTTTGTTAGCTTATTGTATTTGAAGCAATTAACCCGCAGAGCAAGGCTTGCATGATCCTGCACTGAGGTGGGGTTTATTGGATATAATATTAAACTCAGATCCCAGCTGCCCTCCCAGGGGAGCAGAGAAAACTGAATGGGTAGGAAGGAACTGCAGATGCTGGTTTAAACCGCGGATAGACACAAAAAGCTGGAGTAACCCAGCGGGACAGGCAGCATCTCTGGAGAAAAGGAATGGGTGACGTTTCGGGTCGAGACCCTTCTTCAGACTGAATGGCGGTGTCGTTCAGAGCCATGGTTCATCCAGCGATCATCTCTCAGCCAACATCACCCCGGCCATTCTCAGCTTGCAGATAGTGGGAGGGCGTCTGATTGCAATGGCAGTTCCACTGCGCCATGTCCCAAACTTTGTCTCACCACCTCTGCATGTTCCCACAATCCCTACCCTCAGTGACCTGTCTGCTTCTGCCACTCACCGCAGTGTCCTGCCTAAAGGTTTGCACCAGCTCATAATCTATTCCAGACAGACACAAAATGCTGGAGTAACTCAACGGATCAGGCAGCAACTCGGGAGAAAAAGAATAGGTGACGTTTCGGGTCAGAACCCTTCTTCAGACAAAGTAGAGGTGGGGGGGGGGGGGAATAAACCGGAGGCAAGAAAAGGCTAGAACAAATCAGTCCGCCTCGGCATGCACTATCTCCCGATTCCCAAACATTTTAACTCCCCTTCCCATTCCCACACTGACCTTTCTGTCCTGGACCACCTCCACTGTCAGAGTGAGACCACATGCAAATTAGAAGGACAGCACCTCATATTTTGCTTGGGCAGCTTACAGCCCAGCGGTATGGACATTGATTTCTTTAATTTTAAGTAACTTTAAAGGAACTCTGCAACATTTCTATGAAATAGGTCTGTTCATCTCTCTGCCAGCTTGAGAAAATCAGTGCAAGAAAAATAATAAGGCGTTTTCTAAGAGGATACTTATTTATTGTGTAGATTACGGTCGATTTATTACATTGTTAGAGACAGGGAATCAGGCCAAGTGCCACCTTCTGGTAAAACACAACTAGAGGCCGAAGGATAATTGGACTTATGAAGTTAGTGTGAATAAATAGAGGAATAACGCACCCACTCGAACAGCCAGTCAGGCTGTGAAGGCAGGCATTGGACCAAGCAAGGTTAAATAATATGTAGCATTCCATTATTCATGGCAATGATACAGATCGCGATCCAAATGGTCCATGTTGGCCGAAGAATCTGAAGAGTCTGAAGAAGGGTCCAGCCAAAAACGTCACCTATCCATTTTCTCCAGAAATGCTGCCTGGCCCACTCAGTTACTCCAGCACTTTGTGTCTATCTTTGGTCTATGTTGGCATTTGTTTCACCGTGCCTTGTCCCAAACGTCATCTCATCACCTCTGCATATCCTCACATCCTCTATTCACAAGTGTTTAACAAGCTTCACAACAGTTGCAGCCAAGTCAATCACCTTCCCAACTCCATGAGATCATTATTTCCATTATTTCATTACTGGTGGTGGAAGGAATGAATGATGAGGGTGCAGCTGGAGGGTTTTGACCTGGATGATGTCCTACTTCTTGGGAGTTATTGGAGCTGCACTCATCTAAGCAAGTGCACACTACTCCATCACGTTTGTGGAGTTGTGCCTTGTGGAAGGTTTGGTTGTCAGGAGGTTGTCACTGGCTCGAGGATGGCTCAGGAAAGTGGCTCTGAGTTAAAAGAGGAGCCCATCCTATTTTAGGGAGTTCACATGAATGACAATGTTTTCACTGCTATCCTGTGCATTCTAAGGTGGCTGATAAAGCAAATGTGGCAGCTGCATATTTCACCACAAGTGGGGCTGCCGGCTGGGCAGTTTATGAGGTGGTTCGCTGCTTCTCACCCACTTGTTTTGTTTAGTTTAGTTTAGAGATACAGTGTGGAAACAGGCCCTTCGGCCCACCGAGTCCGTACTGACCAGCGATCCCCGCACATTAACACTCTCCTACACTTGGGACAATTTTTACATTTATACCAAGCCAATTAACATACAAACATCGGCATGTAGGTCTTTGAGGTGCGGGAGGAACCCGAAGATTTCGGAGAAAACCCACGCGGTCACGGGGAGAACGTACAAACTCCGTGCAGACAAGCACCCATGGACAGGATCAAACCCGGGTCTCTGGTGCTGTAAGCGTTACAATGCAGCAACTCTACCGCAGCGCCACTTTTTGCATGCACGATATTTATATGACTGATCGAGTTGGGTTTCTGGTCATTGGAGACCCCGGGATGTTAAGGATGAGGTATTAGTGGTGTGAACACCATTGAATATCAAGTGGTTGGACTCTCCCTTGCTCTGTGTGGTTTAAGGCATTTCACAGAGAGGGGAGGGAAAACCAGAGGTAGCACTCACATAATAGCCAGTCTGAGCACCGGTCTGTGCCCATGACATAGATGATAAACATCGACATGGGCAAAACGTTGGAGCATAGAACTGAACGGACAGATTGTTCGTGCCCAAGAGCACGAGAGTCATTGAGAATGATCTGTTCAATATTTATCTGCCAAGCACCATAAATAAAACAGACGATCAATTAAGCAAATTGCCACAATGCCGTTAGTGGGAATTGCAAATAGAGGAACAGACGCTATTCAGCTCGACCAGCCTGTTTGACCATTCAATGGGATCATGGTTCCATATAACCATACAGGCTACTTAACCGTTAATATCTTTAGTTATCACAAATCTGTTAACCCAGATTTAAAACTAATAATTGTTCTTTCCTCCATCACTTGCAGAGGAGAGTTCCAAACTTTCAGTACCCTTTGCCTGTGGAAATGTTTCTATGTTCCAGTCCATGGATCTGAAGTTGTGGCTGTGCTGCCTAATTTCAGCATTCACAACCAGTGGCAAATAGTTCTTGTCTCCCCTGTCTATAACACTTCAATAATTAGTTGAATGGTTCCCAGAGTCTCTTTGCATCCCCGCAGATTTACACAATTTGGAAAGTGTTCTGTTTATCATTGTTGGGTGGATGAACTAATCTCTGGTTACACAGAGTCCTGAAGCTACACAGAATGGAAACATGCTCTTCAGCCCAACTCGTCCATTCCAACCAAGTTACTGCAACTAGAGAACGGTCCTGAACTACTATCAACCTCATTGGAGACCTTCGGACTATCTTTGATTGGACTTGACTGGCTTTATCTTGCACCAAACGTTATTCACGTTATTCCCTTTATCATGTATCTGTACACTGTGGACGGCTCGATTATAATCATGTATTGTTTTTCCGCTGACTGGTTAGCACACGACAAAAGTTTTTCATTGTACCTCGGTACACGTGACAATAAACTCAACTAAACTCAACTCATATGCCTCGAAACCTTTCCTATCCGTGTACCTGTCCAAATGTCTTCAAAATGACATAATTGTACCCTGCTCGACCACTTTCTCTGGCAGCTCGTTCCATATACGCACAAACCTCACTGAGAAGGTTGCCCCCCAGGTCCCCTTAGGCTCGCACCTGCACCAGTCTCATTGTTCCAACATAAATATGCCAGGCCATTCAGTCTTTCAAGCCTGCTCGAGAATAGAGTATGATAATGGCTGATTCCCCACCTCATCTAATGCCATATTCCTGTGCTCCCACCATCATCCTTGATGCATTTTGTGACTGGTATGGTATGGTACTTTATTTCTCACATGTACTGAGGTACAGTGAAATTCATTGTTTGTATATGGTTCAGTACAAGTATCACTATAGCTAAAACTTAAATAAGCATCTTAGATAAGCATCTCAAATACAGAGCAAGTGTATAGCAGCAGTACACTGAGACAGTATACAGAGTTGCCAGTTTGGCGACATTTTCAAGTCCCAGTTGTTGTAAGTGCAGGGTTCTTGACATGTCCGTGAAGGCCTCGTTGTCCTGGTGGCGTTGCTGGGTTGGCCTGGCCAAGCCTGACCATTGTTGTCCTCTGCCGCTGCTCCACCGCTCGGTGCCGCTGTAGGCCGCGTGCGGTCCACGTGCTTGGCCTCTTGAAGCGGTGCCCGATCTAGCCATGCCAGTGGATGGTGCAGGCCGGAAATCTATCTGAATGGTTCTATTTTTGTGTCGTCAATAAACTTCAAAATGTAGATCTCTGTTACATCATCCAGACTATTAATAAATATCAGAAATATTTGGGAGCCAACACCCTACCTGGCACTGCTGGTCACATTGTTCCAGTCATAGTAACCTGTCCAGTTTTGGGTCTTCTCTGCTTCTTGCCTTCTCAGATAACTTGTCACCGAGGCCAATCACTTGCTTTCAATTAAGGCCCTGTCCCAGTTCGGCGATTTTTTAGGCGACTACAGGCGACTAGGCTGTCGCCGGGGTGTCGCGGGCACGGTCGTGAGTCATCTCCAAAGAGTTTTTCTGGTATTTTCACTGTATTTTGTGAAGGCTTGAAATTTTTCGCTGACTGTTGGTTTGACGCCAATGAGCGTAGCTTGACATCTCCTGTCGTGAGCGCTGTCGTAGGTTGTTGCCAGGCTGTCGCCTGGTGATTAAGGTTGTTGCTGGTGCTGACTTCGGCAAATTCCAAGTGTGGACTTGATCTGATCATCAGTATAATGTGTCCATAAATGATGTTAGGTTTTGAATGATTTTGCACTTGTATTCTGTTTAAAGTTTGAATTTTAAAGTTTGAAGGTTTTTGAAATTTATTGAAGTTTATTACAATATTTTTGTATGCACTGTTGTATGTTCTTATCAACCTTTTAAATTTTTTTGTTTGTATATCAATAAAGGAAATTCTTGACATTTTGACGGAAAATTGACGAATGAAGTTATTATATTTCAGAGTAGTTTCTCATGGCATCACTTTCAAATGGTCATGATGCAGAATGATTGGAAACCCTACAGTACAGCCCCTTTTATTGGAAAGTGGGTGAAACATGAATTGGTTTCAGATGTCTTCAGTGTTCAGAGTCATAGCTTGTCGTAGCTTGTCACAGGAGGACGTAGGTTGACTTCGGTTAACTTCGGTTATCGCCTCTGTGGTGGTAGGTTGTCATAGGTGCGGTCGTAGGTGGACGTTATACTTGCGACGATTGGGTCCCCGGTTGTCGGTAGCTTCCGTAGCTTGATGTCGACGAGGTGGTAGGTTGTTGTTGCTTCTCGTAGACATTGTCATAGGGGGGGCCCAGTCACTGGTTTTTCAGCGACCTGCTACGACTATGACAGTCGCCGGCAGTCGCCTTAAAAAACGTCTAACTGGGACAGGGCCTTGACATGGATTCCAGCTTTAGTAAACTGATTGATGGATTGAAAGACACAGCGCGGAAACACCCTTTTGGCCCACCATGTGCACGCCGACCATATTGGTTAACATTAGTTCCATGTTGTCCCACTTTCACTCCATACACACCAGGGGCAATTTACAGAGGCTAATTAACCTACAAACTCGCAAGTCTTTGGGATATTTGAGTTGGTTTTCATTCCCAAAGAGAACATTTGAAAAAAGGTAATTGTTTCAAATAAGGTTATTGTTTCATTAAAAGGAGAATACAACAATCAATGTTTGCACAGCAGGCTCCCACATATAGAAATAAAAGAAACAAAACAGATCACCAGTTTCAAGTAATGCTTAATATTGAAATGTTTGTCCAGATACCTGGAAGATTTTCATTGTTCTTGTTTATAAAGTAGTTTAGTTTAGAGATACAGCATGGAAAGAGGCCCTTTGGCCCACACAGTCCATGCCGACCATTGATTACCCATTCACACAAGATAGTCACAAAAAGCTGGAGTAACTCAGCGGAACAGGCAGCATCTCTGGAGAGAAGGAATGGGTGACGTTTTGGGTCGAGTCCCTTCTTCAGACTAGGCTGAATTACTCCAGCATTTTGTGTCCATCTTCGGTTTAAACCAGCATCTGAGGTTCCTTCCTACACATTCACACAAGTTCTATGTTATTCCAGTTACGCATCCACTCCCTACACTAGGGTCAATTTACAGAGGGTCGATTAACCTACAAACCCAGAGGTCTTTGGGATGTGGGAGAAAACCAGAGCACCCAGAGGAAGCCACACAGTCACAGGGAGAAAGTGTAAACTCCACACAGACAGCACCCGAGGTCAGGATCAAACCTGGGTCTTTGGCGTTGTGAGGCAGCAGCTCTCCCAGCTGTGCCACTGAGAGCAACTTTGACATGGATCCTGAAAGGGAAACGGCATTGCTCTAACATTCATCCCAAAGAGGCTACACAACAGTCCTGCAGTGCCAAGCTAAGAGTATAGGCCCCCATGTTATGCTCACATCCCCACAGTAGGACTTGAACCCACAACCTATGACTCACAGGCAAGACTGTCCCCACTTAGCCATGGACAATGCAGTCAACTCAAGCACTGTCGTTGTCAATATAGCTCTGCTGCAACATCACTTGGGTACTATAATTAGTCATAAAGTTCCCTGGATCAAGACCAAAATAATTTCCAGTGGCCATTTGGTGACTCCTGCTGGGAAGTGTACAAACACAAGCCAACGAGATACCCCGCAGAATGACCATCTTGAATGTGGTGGGGGTCAGAATAGGTCCCTTCCGAACTTCAGCGCCACTCCCACGGAAGCTCTGTGATACATTTATTCATGTGGCTGTGCTGCCAGATCCCATTAGTAGCAGCCAAGAAGTGCATCTGGTGGAAAAACAGAGTCAGATGCAGTGGGATAAGAGGCGAACAAAACAGAAGAAACCTCCTTTCCAATGAATTAACAGGAAGCTCAAAGCAGCTTAGGAAAAAAAATTGTGAATTGACCATCTGTGCAGTTCATTATACAGCAGTATTTTATCAGCCAGGATCGATAATCTTTTGAGTACTGGACTGATAACACTTATCTCACAGCCCATGCATCTTAAGCTGCTAAGCATCAGAGCCCATTTTTATGGAGAGTAATGGATATGTGCAGAAGAGGCTACATGCAGCTACGACATACTCTGGAGACCGACAAAGGGCAATATAATATGTGGAAGGGTTGAGATGATGTCTGCTTTGTATCTGGATTCCAATCTCATGATTTATTACTGGCATCAAACGCAACTGTTATTTATAAGGGATTTCATCTCCCCTCCTATTTCTGCCCTCAGTTCACAAAGGTGGTTCCACAGGCGTTGGCTTCACTCAGGTGGTGGTGGTCTGTGTGCAAGGAGGGACACAGTGCGGGAGATCATAGTCAGGGTAAACACTCACACATACACAACAAATACTGTATGCACATTAACCTGGGCAATGGCAAGCACAAAATTGAACACATCCCTCGCATATATATAATCACGTACACCACAGTCGCACAGGTATAAGCATGCACTTATAGTCAGTCATGAACATTCAGAAATGCCTTCACACATACATACATAGTTACGGACACCCGTCAAAGCAAGGCTTATGCATGTGCACACACACACACACACACACACACATATCCACACTCATACATGAATCCACGCACATTAACACACAGTGTAAGAAAATAACTGCAGATGCTGGTACAAATCGAAGGTATTTATTTCACAAAATGCTGGAGTAATTCAGCAGGTCAGGCAGCATCTCAGGAGAGAAGGAATGGGTAACGTTTCGGGTCGAGACCCTTCTTCAGACTGATGTCAGGTGGGCAGGACAAAGGAAGGATATAGGTGGAGACAGGAAGATAGAGGGATAACTGGGAAGGGGGAGGGGAAGAGAGGGACAGAGGAACTATCTAAAGTTGGAGAAGTCAATGTTCATACCGCTGGGCTGCAAGCTGCCCAAGCGAAATATGAGGTGCTGTTCCTCCAATTTCCGGTGGGCCTTACTATGGCACTGGAGGAGGCCCATGACAGAAAGGTCAGACTGGGAGTGGGAGGGGGAGTTGAAGTGCTCAGCCACCGGGAGATCAGGTTGGTTAAGGCGGACTGAGCGAAGGTGTTGAGTGAAACGATCGCCGAGCCTGTGTTTGGTTTCGCCAATGTAAATAAGTTGACATTAGAGCAGCGGATACAATAGATAAGGTTGGAGGAGGTGCAGGTGAACCTCTGTCTCACCTGGAAAGACTGTTTGGGTCCTTGGATGGAGTTGAGGGGGGGAGGTAAAGGGACAGGTGTTGCATCTCCTGCGGTTGCAGGGGAAAATGCCTGGGGATGGGGTGGTTTGGGTAAGAAGGGACGAGTGGACCAGGGAGTTATGGAGGGAACGGTCTCTGCGGAATGCAGAAAGGGGAGGGGATGGGAAGATGTGGCCAGTAGTGGGGTCCCGTTGGAGGTGACGGAAATGTTGGAGGATGATTTGTTGGGAGGTGACGGAAATGTTCCATCCAACAAATCATCCTCTGGCTTGCTCATAAACTTCAAAGACGTGCAGGTTTGTAGGTTGGGTGGCTTCTGTAAATTGCCCCTAGTGTGAAGAATGTGAAACTGGGATAACATTGAACTAGGGTATGGGTGAACGGCGTTGGTCGGCGTGGACTCAGTAGGCTGAACGGCCTGTTTCCAGGTTGTAATCCTAAACTAAATTAAACTAAATGTAAGGTAGACACGAAAAGCTGGAGTAACTCAGTGGGACAGCAGCATCTCTGGAGAGGAGGAATGGGTGAAGTTTCAGGTCAAGACCCTTCTTCAGGGTACATACGCAAATGTACACACACATGTGTCCATACATATGCACATACACACGTACACACACACAAGAATGTGCATACTTGCTCATGAACATTCTGCACACAGAAGCATCGACATTTAGCGGAACATACACACTCACACTGTAGGTGTGGTACGTGATGAGGGATGCCACTGAACGATGATAATGCTGGTTGCTGGTGACTGGTGGTTCAATGAAGTACAATTAACATCCACTTTTACAATTTCAATTCTAAGCCAGCTGCTTCTCTCACCCTGACCCTGGCCCAAGGACCAGGTCTGGGTTGTCCTGTTACCAAGTAGCCACAAGTTGTGGGCTTACTATAACGCTGCCCAGTGATGCAGGGATAGATTTCTCCACAATGGCCCTGCACAGAATTACTGAGTAACTTCACTAACCTCTGCTTAAGGTGCTCCACTGAAACCTCACACTGAGAACACATTCACAGCAGAAAATGTTCTCATAAAACTGAGACACCCTCGTCCGATGGTACAATTAACCACCACTTTTACAGCTTAAATTCTTAATCAGTTGCTCAAAGTTCCTCTATTGTTGAGACATCGCAGTAGGAATGGAAAGGGGTGGGGGTGGCTAGGACAAACTGACAAACTCAATCTGGAACTAATTATTGAAGATAGACACAAGATGCTGGAGTAACTCCGCAGGAAAGGCAGAATCTCCAGAGAGAAGGAACGGGAGACAATTCGGGTCGAGACCCTTTTTCAGACTGAGAGTCAAGGGAGAGGGAGACATAGAGATATGGAAGGGAAAGGTGTGAAAATGTCAGGAAAGTTAGAATGGTTCATTGTTAGCTGAAAACAAGGAAAGTTAGAAAGGTTCATTGTTAGCTGAAGGGTAAGTGACAACGAGGCATACAATCAGTAAAATTAATCAGAAGGATAGTGAAGTTAGTCGGAGAACGAGGATGGGGAGGGACGGAGAGAGAGGGAAAGCAAGGGTTACTCGAAGTTAGAGAAGGCAATATTCATACTGCTGGGTTGTAAGCTGCCAAAGCGAAATATGAGGTGCTATTCCTTCATTTTGCATTGGGCCTCACTCTGACAGTGGAGGAGGCCCAGGACAGAAAGATCAGTGTGGGAATAAGAGGGGGAAGTTAAAGTGTTTAGCAACCGGGAGATCACGTCGGCCTTGGGGAACTGAGCAGAGGTGTTCAGCGAAGCGATCGCCGAGCCTGTACTTGGCCTTGCCGATATATAGGAGTATTATTACATTATTCTTTGATTTAAGAAGGACCCTGATATAAAAGCCTGGGTGTATATATAATATTTTCACATCGCCAAACAGTATGGGGAGAGGGCAGGAACGGGGTACTGATTGAGAATGATCAGCCATGATCACATTGAATGGTGGTGCTGGCTCGAAAGGCTGAATGGCCTACTCCTGCACCTATTGTCTATTGTCTAATCTAGAGTGAGACAGACAATTTATCGAATTGTTCCAAAGCCCCCTTCCCTCCCTGCCACTCCTACCCTCCAGGAGGTCCATAAACTAATGTTGAACTGCAGTACTAGAGACTGCTATATTGCGTATCTTCTTTTGGATGAGATGTTAATTAATTGCTTCCTATAACACCAGAGACCATTCAACCCATTGAGTCCATGCTGGCCACCATCAAAGCGATTCCTTCTCCCCTCCTTTCCCTGTAACTGTGAATTTTAGTTTCCCTTCCCTGCCCATCAATAATCCTTTATTTCTCAATGAAAATCTACTAGTGGTATCTTGTGGCTGAATCACCTGCAGCTCAACACCGACAAGACTGAGGAGTTAGTGGTGGACTTTAGGAGTCCACCACTAACCTGTCCCCTGTCTCCATCAATGGTGTGGATGTGCAGTTTACCAGGGAGTACAAATACCTTGGAGTGTACCTGGACAGTAACCTGGACTGGTCCAGGAATGCTGAGGCCCTGTACAAGATGGGACAGAGCCGGCTGTACTTTTTGAGAAGGCTCTGCTCCTTCAACGTCTGCAGTAAGATGCTGCAGATGTTCGACCAATCGGTGGTGGCCAGCGCCATCTTCTTCGCTGCTGTGCGCTGGGGCAGCAGGGCGAAGGCCGCGGACACCAATAGATCAACAAACTCATCAGGAAGGCTGGCTCTGTCCTGGGGGAGGAGTTGGATTCATGGGAGGTGGTCTTGGCGGGGACAATGCTCCTCAAACTGCGGAGCATCCTGGACAATACAGCTCATCCCCTCCATGACACGCTGGTCAACCTGAGGAGCACCTTCAGCAACAGACTGGTTCCACCGAGATGCAGCACAGAACGAACGCCACAGGAGACTCTTCTTCCCCGTGGCTGTCAAACTGTACAACTCCTCCCCCTTCAGTCGTGGGGTCGACTGACTCCCCCAACCCCCCCCCCACCCACCCAATCTTTGCACATCCCCAATCCGTTCCACCCGTCACTTTAATTTCATGTTTCATATGTTTTGTGTTTTATGACTGTTGACAGATCAATTTCCCTTCTGGGACAAATAAAGTTCTATCGTATCATATCGTATCGTAACGTATCGTTACAGTAACTATTGTCATTGCAATTGGTTTATTATTGTCATGTGTACTGAGGCACAGTGGAAAACTTTCACTGTGAGGGTCTGATGAAGGGCCTTGACCCAAAACGTCACCTATTTCTTTACTCCAGAGGATGCTGCCTGACCCGTTGAGTTACTCCAGCAATTTGTGTCTATCTTCGGTGTAAACCAGCGTCTGCTGTTCCTTCTTACACAGTGAAAAACTTTGGTATCCAGGCAAAATTATGCCGTGCATGTGTGCTGTCAAACCATACACAAACTATACAAAAGGATGTAGTATTAGAGCTGCAGGCTGGTTAACCTACTAACATGTCTTTGGAATGTGGGAGGAAACTGGAGCAACAGAGGAAACACATGCAGTCACAGGAGAACGTGCAGACTTTGCATAGACAGTGCCGGAAGTGGGGATTGAAACAGTTCCTGAAGCTGTGAGGCAGCAGTGTGACCTTTAGGGGATCACATTATTAAATCTACTAGTCTCGAAATACAGATGTTAAGGAATCCTATTCAGGAAGGTACTTCTACAAGATGGCGCTGAAACCAGGCGACACTGTGTGCTGGTCCCAGAAGGACATTTGCTATCATTCATTACAATCACTCCAGTCTTTTTGCACTAACCGTTATACCCTCTACCCTGGATCTGCACACTGTGGACAGCTTGATTGTAATCTTCTGTAGTCTTTTCACTGACTGCATAGCATGGTACAAAAAAAGCTTTCCACATTACCTCAGTACATATGACAATAATAAACGAAACTAAATTAGACAATAGACAATAGGTGCAGGAGGAGGCCATTCGGCCCTTCGAGCCAGCACCACCATTCAATGTGATCATGGCTGATCATTCTCAATCAGTACCCCGTTCCTGCCCACTCCCCATACCCCCTGACTCCGCTATCCTTAAGAGCTCTATCTAGCTCTCTCTTGAAAGCGTTCAGAGAACTGGTCTCCACTGCCTTCTGAGGCAGAAAATTCCACAGATTTACAACTCTCTGAGTGAAAAGGTTTTTCATCATCTCTGTTCTAAATTAGCAAATTTGCAGATGATACAAAGCTGGGTGGTAGTGTGAACTATGAGGAAGATGCTATGAGGTTGCAGGCTGAGATTATTAAGGGGTTGGACACGTTAGAGGCAGGTAACATGTTCCCACTGTTGGGGGAGTCCAGAACCAGGGGCCACAGTTTAAGAATGTCGCTGGTGCAGAGAGCCCACAGCCACTGCATATTAAATCCAAGAAAGAATTAATGGCAGTACAGTGGTAGAGCTGCTGTGTCACAGTGCCAGAGACCTGGGCTCCATCCTCACCTCGGGTGCTGTCTGTACGGAGTTTGTACGTTCTCACTGTGAACGCGTGGGTTTTCTCCGGGTGCTCCACTTTCCTCCCGCATTCCAAAGACGTGCAAGTTTGTAGGTTAATTGGCTTCTGTAAATTCTTCCTAGTGCGTAGGATAGAACTAGCGTATGGGGTTATCGCTGGTCGGCGCCGACCCGTGGGCCAAAGGGCCACGTTGTATCTCTAATAAAAAATAATTCAGGAAAAATGTCTTTACCCAGAGGATAGTGAGAATGTGGAACACTATAGAGAGAATAGAATTGATGTATTTAAGGGTTTGCCCAGGAGGGGATGAGGATGTATGATGACAAAAGGCAAGGGGACTCTGCGGAACATTAAATCCATCCATCTGTTGGGCTGAATGGCCTGTTTCTGTGCTGCAAAGTGTAAAGGAGCTGTGCGGGAGAAGTTTCTTTACACTGAGGGTGGTGGGTGCCTGGAACACCCTGCCAGCGGTGGTGGTGAAGGCAGATATGATTGTGGCATTTACAAGGCTTTTAGACGAACACATGAATATGCAGGGAATGGAGGGATATGGATTGTGTGAAGGTTGAACAGATTAGTTTAACCTGGCATCATGTTCGGCATGGACACTGCGGGCCGAAGGGTCTGTTCCAGTGCTGTACTTTTTTATGTTCTATAATCTGAACCTTCTTAGTTTTGCTTCTAGCTGTCTGCGAATCTGTCATGAGGGCATCCCCTGTGTAAAAGCCAGACTAGCTAAGAATCATTCTCTCTCTGAATGCATTGCTTTCTAATTTTCCTTTGCATCTGCTTCCCCCGCAACAATACAGTCCAGCTTTTTAATTCGGGTGGAGAATTGTTAATAGAGGTTCACAAACGACACCAACCATATCTATTCCGACATGTCTTGCATTGCCTTTTGCTGAAACATTCAAAATATGCATCATCTTTACAGTACCCTTCCGACCTCTGCTCATCACAAAGTGCTTCATAACCAACAGAGTTGGCAAAAGGAGTCAACACAACTCTGTTCCAGCAAACCATGCAGGAAAACCTGTGAAGAGACAGTCAAAACTGTGCCAAAGGATTTGGCCAGTTTCCTTTGGTTTAGACACAGTAACAACAGCTCGCACATGGAAATGGTTAGCAATGGAAAAAAAAAAACGCTGGTACATATCCAAGCTCGCCTTGAATGCAAGAAACATTTGCAAGTGAGGAAGTCTACTTTCTGTGAAAAAAGAGTGCGTAGACGGGTCTTAGACGGTTTCTGATTAGTTTCGGTTGTTTTGGCACAGTGGTGGGTATCTGTGCTGCATCTGTGCTTAACCTCTGGAATTTATTTAGCCTGTGGGGTCACCTCATGTTGTGCAACAGCTGTGATTAAAAAATACATCCAAGATCACTTGGGAAGCAAAAACATTTTCAGTTCTCTCGCGCTGCCGGACGGAGCGGAACACTCTGCTGAAAACTACAATCGACTGGCTTGCTTCCTCGGACAAAGTGGGGTTGCCGATAACTTCAGGAGAAATGTTTGAGAGAAGTGAGATCGTGTTTTGCTTTCTGCTGTGGGACTTGAGCACAATGGCAGCTGCGGCTCGCCTGGATACTGGGCACATGGTACCAATTGAAAGCAACACCCTGACCTTAGAGTTCAATATCCCTGAGCTGGAAGAGTACGACTACACCGAGTTTGACGACTATGAGGATGAAGAGGAAGTCCGTGCCGTCCCTGAAGATGCGCTTGTAAGCAAGAAGCAGTTCGCCGCTTCCAAAACCTCACCCTCCATACGGAAAAAATTCAAGGGCAAATCCCTGATCCAGCGCCTGGCCCTGGTCAATACCGATTTTGCGTTCAATTTGTACAGGAGCTTGCTGAGGTCGCAGCCAAGTGCCCAGAATGTGGTCTTCTCTCCATTCGGGGTCTCCAGCATGATGGCGATGGTGATGTTGGGGGCTGGCAACAGGGGCCAGGATCAGATCTCGCGGGCGCTGGGCTTCGACCAGTTTGTCAGCCCCAAACCAGGGAGCGGTGCCGAGGTCCTGCACAATGTCTTCCACAAGCTCATCCACAGGCTCTTCAGGCACCACTTCGGATACACCCTGAAGGATTTCTCCGGCGTCTACGTCAGGGATGGCCTGAAGATCAGGAAAACCTTTGCGGATGGGTTAAAACAGTACTACCGGGCACACGCAGACTCTGTGGACTTCTCAGATCCCCAGACCATCACCAAGTTCAACCAACTCATATCAAAGGCCACCAAGGGGAAGCTCCAGAATATGGTGGAGGACATTGACCCCCAGACGGTGATGCTCATCTTCCAGGCACTCCACTTCAAAGGTCAGTGCGCCGAGATATGTCGTTATCATTATCTGTAAGAGTGAGGCCATTTTTAAAAATCATCAGACTAATGGTGCTTGTAGTTAATTACGCCGAAATGGTGCAGCAATATCAGGTTCACCGTTAAAAACAGATATACCCGCCACTTGCCATCCGCTCCGTGTGTTAGTTTAGCAAAATGGTGTGTCATTGCTTGGCTGGGCACCGAGGCACATTGAATGGAATGTCATTACTTATGCAGTGGATGTGAACTAAATTTGCCACAGAAGGTAAAGTCTCATATGTTTCAGTCTAAGTATTTTTCTAATGATATCAAAGTTGCTAACTGCTGTATTGCCAGTGAAGCTCTCTGGCATTGCTGATGAACTGTTTCCTTCAGTGAATAATTGTTGGAAACGTTAAAAAAAAAGTCATTTTAAAATTCGTTAATTAGCTTAATCTACTGCCTTTTAGTTTCTTCCCCTGAATCCAACCTTCCTTTCCCACCATTTCCCTTTCTCTACCTGATTTGACATTGAGGACCCATGCTCACAATTCACACTTTCTTTTCAGTGGTGGTGGTGTTAATTTTACAAATCCTTCATTCTGATTAGTAAAGGAGTCACACAAGTGGTTACTGATACCCTATTGCTCCCTACTGTAATAATCATAATTATAATCATAATCATACTTCATTAGCCAAGTATGTTTTGCTACAATGCCACCGTCTTGTACCATCAGAAACTTGTCATGTAAAAAATAAAGATGTAAGGCAAGCCTAGTTAATGGCAGTCACCATTAGATGATCTGCTGAGAAAATGATAACCATTATTGCAAAGGCAGCAGCAATGACAAAGTGATTTGCTGCATTGATAATAAATGTACTACATTATGCAGAAGCTGACATTTCCAAGTATTACAGTGGCACATTAGTGTTCCAACACATTGTGGCCCATGAGGTTGTGTCTGAAATGAATCGCAAGTCAACCACAAGCCAGGCAGACCAACGTGGTTCCTACTACTTTGTTTCAACTGCACCCTCATGCCTCACATGTAAGCGAGGCCCACGATGGGCTGCTCAGCACTGTGAGGAGCTTTAAGAAGTAGACCAGTGTCTGGGCACTCTAGGGCGAGCGTGGTTCAATGGGAAGCGATCTCAACAGAGGCCTAGAGTCCCCATAAACACTGCCCGCTTGTACGTACACAACACTGAAACTATCCCCCACCACCATCTTTCTCCCCCACCCTCACCCCACCATCTTTCTCCCCTACCCCCCTCCTCCACCACCTTCCTCCCCCCTTTACCACCTTCCACCACCACCATCTTCCTCTCCGCTCCACCACCTTCCTCCCCCTCCACCATCTTCCTCCCCCCTCCACCATCTTTCTCTCCGCTCCACCATCTTTCTCCCTCCCCTCCACCAACTTCCTCCCCCATCCACCATCTTCCTCTCCGCTCCACCACCTTCCTCCCCCATCCACCATCTTCCTCTCCGCTCCACCACCTTCCTCCCCCTCCACCATCATCCTCTCCGCTCCACCATCTTTCTCCCTCCCCTCCACCATCTTTCTCCCCCCTTCACCATCTTTCTCCCCCCCACGCCCCTCCTCCACCATCTTCCTTCCCCCCCTCCACTATCTTCCACCCACACCCCCCATTCACCATACACCTCCCTCACCCCCTTCCTCCACCATCTTTCTCCTCCCCCCACGACCATCTTCCTTCCCCATCCCCCCTTCACCATCTTCCACCCCCAACCCCCCCCCCATCATCTTCCACCCACATGATTTTGGCACCTTCAGGGCTCACTATTACAATGCTCTCCTATCCGGTCTAATGAGTAGAACATAGAACTGCACAGCACAGGAACAGGCCCTTTGGCCCACAATGTCAGTGCCGAGCATGGTGCCAAATTAAACTAATTCATTCTGCCTGAGTGTGACCCAAATCCTCTGTTCCCTGCATATCCATGTGCCCATCTAAAAGTGTGTTAATCACCACTATCGTACCTGCCTCTCCTGCCGCCACTGGCAGTGCATTCCGGGCACCTACCTCTTTCTGTACAAACTCGCCCCACACATCTCCTTTAAACTTCCCCCCTCTGATCTTAAAGTTGTGCCCTCTAGTATTTAACATTTCCAACATGGGACAAAAAAGCTTCTGACTGTCTACCCTACCTATGCCTCTCAGAATCGTATTTACTTCTATCAGCTCTCCCCTCAATGAGTTAAAGGTGCTATATAGATATGAGGCGTTCCTGTTTGTATTTGGGATATCATTCGGGAGGCAGTAATTTGGTCCATTGTGCCTCTGAAGATGGACACAAAATGCTGGAGTAACTCAGCGGAACAGGCAGCATCTCGGGAGAGAAGGAATGGGTGACGTTTCGGGTCGGGACCCTTCTTTGTCTCCCCCTGCCTGCGAGGAAGTGTTTGATATCCAACTTAGATGCAGCTGGTCTCCATGTTAAAGTTTAACATTACTTAGTAGTTCAGCGTAGACCAATTGATGAGCGCAGGTCATGACACTGGCCCTGACCTTGTTCTTGTTCAGAGGCACATCGTCCACAGTCTGGGCCACTTCCAGACGCAGTGTGACATTACCTAGTCGGGCCATTAAAAAGCAGCAATTAAAACAACGTGCTATTTCCAAAAACCTTGACACAGGAATAGAGACAAAGATGGCAATGTGTTGAATGCATCTGTTTAAAGATAAATATAAAAAACGTGGAAAATTCTAATCATATATTACTGTTGGAGTGGGTCCAACCTTTGCAGATGTTACTCCAATATATTTATGTCCAATCTGTGGTAAAGTCTAGATGGAAGATAACATGCAACTTTTAATATTTACTTCTTTTCTGATCAATTAATTGAATTTTTAGTTTAGTTTAGTTTAGTTTACCGAAACAGCGTGGAAACAGGTCCTTCAACCCACCAACAAGCCCCACCAACAAGCGATCCCCTCACATTAACACAATCCTACACACACTAGGGGCAATTCTAAATTATACCAAGCCAATTAACCTAAAAAAACTGGCTAGACACAAAATGCTGGAGTAACTCAGTGGGTCAGGCAGCATCTCAGGAGAGAAGGAATGCGTGACATTTCGGGTCGAGACCCTTCTTCAGAATAAGGGTCTCGACTCAAAACGTCACACATTCCTTCTCTCCTGAGATGCTGCCTGACCCGCTGAGTTACTCCAGTATTTTGTGTCTACCTTCGATTTAAACCAGTATCTGCAGTTTTTTTCCTACTAACCTAAAAATCTGTATGTCTTTGGAGTGTGGGAGGAATCCGGAGATCCCGGAGAAAACCCACGCAGGTCGCAGGGAAATCGTACAAACTCTGTACAGACAACACCTCTAGTCAAGATGGAACCCGGGTCTTTGGCGCTTTAAGGCAGCAACTCTACCACTGCGTCACAGTGCCGCCCTAATTGAATTGACTGAAAGGTATGGCACGGAAACAGGCCCTTTGGCCCACTGAGTCCAAGCCAACCATCGAGCAGTCATTCATACTCGTTCTATGTTATACCACTTTCTCATACACATCCTACATGCTAGGGGCAATTTACAGAGGCCAATTCATGTACAAACCCAATGATTTCCACCGACATTTTCTCCTCTGCCAAAGGCAGGATTCCTCTAGGAGCATCCACTGCTGAGTCTCGCTGTCTTCGGCACATGCCAACCAAGATGGCTACCTCCTCACCTCGGTCACAAAGCTGTCGGGTGAAAATCCGTGCAGAATCTAGACAACCTCTTTGACTAACCTGAGGTCAGGATTGAACACAAATCCCCGGAGCTGTGGGGCAACAGTACTGATTGTCAGGCGACCTCGTCAAGATTCAATAGAGGTCTAACATAACTTCCCTCCCTCTGGAACTTATATTTTTAAAGTCCTATTCCATTTTAAGTAATAATTCAGTTTATAAACAAAACTATTAACAAAACTGTAGAAATACATCTTCTGATGATGCATTAGATTATGCATATGCCTACAAATATAAATGTAACTAGATACTTACATGTAATAGAAACACAGAATACAAAGTGCTGGAGAAACGCAAGGGGTCAGGCAGCATCTGTGGAGTGAATGGGCAGACTGCAGCTGACAGACTCAACTGCCCGACCTGCTGAGTTCCTCCAGGGCGTTGTTTTTTGTATCTGCAAGTTTCCAGCGTGTGCATTCTGTGTCTCTATAATAGAACCACTATTGCTTAACTCTTTTGAAGGTAGCGACAGAAGTGATTCTCTCCCAGATCAAATAATTCCAACATCATTGTTGCACCTTAGGCTCCAATCCTTTGATGGTATACTTTGAGTTTGAAGTTCCCCACATAACACACGGACACTATTTTACCGGAGGCTACATCTGTGGATGAATAGCAGCCAAAGCTTTAGCATGGAGTCACCACTGGTGTTAATATACCCCCAGCAGAGACTCCGAGCAGTGTTTTAATGTGAGAGCAGATCTGAGATGCAAGAGGTGAGAGGTAGAAAGGTAGAAATCAGAATGCATGGGGTTCAGCAGCTGTGAATGTTGATGAACACTTGCATGGCAAGTTTATTGAAAATATACATCCCCACGACAGTAGCTTCTGTTTGCATTGGATACAACTCGCCAATACCTCCCTTTCATAGCATTTGCAAAACACATTCAAACCTCAAAGAATTATTCCTGCAGAAAGGCACCATTTGGTTCATCGTATCTGTGTTGGCTGCTTGACAATGGGTCTCTCCTCTCTGCAAAATATCCTCCTTTCCAAGTAAATGTACAACTCCCTTTTGAACGTCACTATTGGATCTAGTCTTTCAAGCCACGCATTCCAGACGATGGTATGCAGCTGCATAAAATAACCGGCTCGACATCCCCCATTCTTGCCAACGATCTTAACTTTGTCTCCTTTGGTTACTGATCCTCTGACCACTTTGTCTTTTTTCTCTCTATCAAAACCAATAATTTTATACAGTTCTATTAAATCCCTCCTTTACCTTCTCTACACTGAGAACAATTCCAACTCGTCCAATCTCTCCCCATCCTCATTCTTAGACATCTGGCACAGCTGCTCACCACTCTTTGGCCCGTTAAATGTTGTTAGCAACTTTCAAAACAAGACCCCACCTACGCCAGCAGACATGTAAACATTGACACAATTATTCCATGCCTCTTATTTGTGACGATCACAGTAAGAAATGTGATGTGATCAGAAATGTGAGAATATTCCTGAAACAATTTCTTTTAAAAATATACTTCGCTTCAATGGATAGATTGAGGCATGCAGATCAATAAGGAAGGCACAATAATATAGAGACTTTCACAATATTACAAAGTAATTTACTGTGCTTCAGAAGTGCAGTCAGTGTTGCAATTTGGAAAATGCAGCTGCTAATTGGCACACAGCAAATAATGATAATCGCCAATTTGTTTTATAATTATTAGCCAGTATAATTATTAACTAACCTGTTTTAGTGATGGAGACACAGGAGATGGCAGATTCTGGGATCTTGAGCAAACTGCTGGAGGAACTCCACATGTATTTGTAGAGAGAATTGGACAGATGACTTTAAAATGTAAGACTTTAGAGATACAGTGCGGAAACAGGTCCTTCAGCCCAGCCAGTCCGCACCGACCAGCGATCACCCCGTACAATAGCACTATCCTACACACAAGGGACAATTTACATTTTTTACCGCAGCAAGTTAACCTATAAACCTGTACATCTTTGTAGTGTGGGAGGAAACCGGAGCACCCGGAGGAAACCCACGTGGTCACAGGGAGAATGTACAAACTCCGTATAGACAGCACCCATAGTCTGGATCGAACCTGGATCTCTGGCGCTTTAAGGCAGCAACTCTAGCATTGCGCCACTGTGCCGGCTCTAAACATTTCGGGTCAGGACACATCTTCAGAATGAAGGAGTAGAGGGGAGGTAGCTGGAAGAAATAAGTGAGGGGAAGGGGAAGGAAAAGAGCAGGGCAAGTGATAGGTGACGCAGGCATTGAGAGGTTGGTTGGCAGATGAGTCAGGTGGGGGAAAGATGGGAGGAGAGAATAACTAAGGGTGGAGGTGATGTGGTGAAGGTGATGCGATGAAGGATGCAAATGGGGGAACGATGAGAAAGGAAGGCGAGGAGTGAAATATAGAACCAAAGGGAGGAGTGGCAGGCACAGGGAAATGAAGGAGGGAGGTGGGAAATGGGGATGCTAATTGAGGATGGGTGGAGGATGAGTGGATGGAGGAAGTGGAGGAAGGGAAAGAAACTGGGTGACAGGGGTGGGGGGAGTGGAAAGAAAGATGAGCACGGGGTTGGGGGGGGAGGGGAAGCTGGAGAAATATGGGGAGGGTCAGGTGGGGCCATCTGAAATTGTTGAATTCAAAGATCCTGGGTTGTCGGCTAACCAAGTGGAACATGAGATACTGTTCTTCCAGCTTGTGCGGCCTCACTCTGGCAGTGATGGAGGCCGAGGACAGGCAGGTCGGTGTGGGAAGTGGAATTAAAATGGCTTCTAGCTTCTACAGCGGGACATCCAGCTGGCCCTGGTGGACAACGTAAGTAGCAGACCAACTTCCTTAGAAGGCTTAGGAAGTTCAACTTGTCCCCTACAACTCTCAGCAACTTCTACAGATGCACCAGAGAAAGCATTTTATCAGGATGCATCACAGCATGGTTTGGGAACAGCTCCATCCAAGACCGCAAGAAATTGTAGCAAATTGTGGGACGCAGCCCAGACCGTCGCACAAACCAACCTCCCTTCTATTGACTATATTTATACCTCACGCTGCCTCGGCAAGGCCAGCAGCATAATCAAGGATATCGCACCCTGGCCTCTCCATCTTATCCCCTCTCCCATCAGGTAAAAGGTATAGAGGTGTGAAAATGCACTTCTCCAGATTCAGGGGCAGTTTCTTCCCAGCTGTTACCAGGTAACTGAATCATCCTACGACAACCAGAGGACAATGCTGGACAACTATCTACCTCATTGGTGACCCTCGGACTATCCTTGATTGAACTTTGCTGGCTTTACTTTGCACTAAACATTATTCGCTTATCATGTATCTATACACTGTAAATGGCTCGATTGTAATCTTGTATTGTCTTTTTGCTGACTGGATAGCACGCACAAAAGCTTTTCACTGTACCTCGGGACACGTGACAATAAACTAAACTGTATACTGTAAATGTTTGGAGAAGCAGTCACCTGGTCGATGCTTGCTCTCACTGATGTAGAGAAGGCCGTTTTAGTGATGTTGAGCGAAGAATAAATGATTTTTCACAATATTGAAGAAGGCTGTGTGGCCCATTGTGTCTGCGTTGTCTATTAGAACAATCCCTTTCCCTTACTCACTTCCATTGTCTCTCACATGCCCATTGGAAACAGGACACAACAGGGGGAGTGGTGGTGGAGGCCAATTCCTCGATCTTCTTTGAAATAGTGGCATTTGTTCTCTTACTTTCAAAGGACAGATGGGACCTCGTTCTAAGACCTCTTCCTTTTATGGCACTGGAGTGTCAAGCTAATGTTTACATTTTTGGGCAGCATTCTGGCCCCATAGCAGAAGCGTCCACGTCGCGGGGCTGGAAACGGGAAGTGTCCTGAGCTAATTCTGCTACCACCATCATCTAAGTGAGGGCTTCCCACTGATTGTCGCCGGAAGCTTGCTCCCTTTTCAGGACGAACGATGACAAGTGGTGTAACATTTGAAACATAGAAGATGGACACGAAAGAAGAAGAAGGCAGCATTTTGAACCAACAACCCTGTGGCTCAGAAGTGAGGGATTCACTGAAGAGGGAAGACGGCCTCAGATCACCCCGCTAAAGCTCAATATCCAGGAGTGTGCTGCATTAGGTGACACCGGGGAGATAATAATTGCCCCATAGCTATGGGGGTGAAAAATTATGTTAGAATTCCCATCCCTGATGTTTTCTCAGGCTTGGCTCAGCTATTTGGCAGCTGGTACTAGCCCAAGAGCTGCCAGCTAATGAAAAGAGTTGTGGAAATAAGAGTCAAAGAATCATAGAGTTATTCAGCATTAAAACAGGCCCTTTGGCCCACCAATTCCGCGCTAACCATCACCACCCATTTACACTAATCCTACACTCATCCCAATTTTTTATTATCCCCATATTTTCCTCAACTTCCCCCAGATTCTACCACTCACCTGCACAGTAGGGGCTATTTACAGCAGCCTATTAACCTATCAACCCGCATAACATTGGGATGTGGGAGGAACCGAAAGCACGCAGAGACGGCCCAGATGATCACAGGGAGAACGTGTAAACTCCGTACAGGCAGCACCTGAGCTCTGGTAACGTAAGACAATAGACAATAGGTGCAGGAGTAGGCCATTCGGCCCTTCAAGCCTGTGCTGCCTCAAAGTGTTGGATGAATCATCGTCATAGATGACACGGTGGCGTAGCAGTAGAGTTGCTGCCTTACTGCGCCGGAGGCCCAGGTTCGATCCTGACTACAGGTGCTTGTCTGTACGGAGTTTGCACATTCTCCCCATGGCCTGCATTGGTTATCCCCAGGTGCTTCGGTTTCCTCCCACACTTCATAGACGTACAGGTTTGTAGGTTAATTGACTTGAAATGTCCCTTGTGTGTGTGGGATCACTAGTTGGCGCGGACTCAGTGGGCCAAAAGGCCTGTTTCCGTACTGTATCTCCAAACTAAACTAAACTAAACAAAATGAGTCTATTCACTCCATCATGTCCGTGATAAAAACGATGGAATGAGTACCACTCACCTGCTCTTTCCCAATAGACCTTTTGTTTAATTTGAATTAAACAGCAGTCAGATATTTTCATGCAACCAAGAACTGTTAACCTAATCGTCCAAGCAGCCTGGGGTTTTGCTTTGTACCACAAAAACAATTCCAAAATGCTTTGGGGATAGTGCAGTAATGATCAACGCCAGCCCTATCTTTTGAACAATACCTACACTGGAAGACGTCTCTGCTTTCATTTGGATCAGCGCGGTAACTAATGTGATCATTTTCCACACCGTTATCAAGCTTGCCGGTGTCATCAATCTTAACTCGTAGGGTAGTGCTACGAGGCTGTTATTACTCTGTCAATCCGTTCTGTTTGCAGGCTCGTGGGAGCACAAGTTTATTAAAAGCAAGACGGCCATGCTCCATTTCCACACCAGCAGGACATCGATCGTGAAGGTGCCGATGATGTATGTGAGAGCCAGCATGCTCGCTGCCACCGATCACGCCCATGAGTGCGACGTTATCAGTCTCCCGTACAGTGGCAACGCCAGCATGTTGGTTGTGGTCCCCTACAGAACCACTGGCCTGAGGCACATCGAGAGGGAACTCAGCTGGGAAATGGTTGATGGATGGCTCAAGGACATGACAAACAGGTAGTGTGATAGCATAATGAACGTGTTGAAAGTGCTCCCACTATGATGGTATCATCAACTGTTCTTCCAGGTAATTACTTGGAAGGTGGGAGGTTGGCATTTGTTTTTGCATCTAAAAAAAGACACAAATTGCTGGAGTATGGGGCATGTTGGTCGGTGTGGGCAAGTTGAGCCGAAGGGCCTGTTTCCACGCTGCATGACTCTATGTCATACAGTGCACTCCATAATGTTTGGGACAAAGACCCATCATTTATTTATTTGCCTCTGTACTCCACAATTTGAGATTTGTAATAGAAAACATCACATGTGGTTAAAGTGCACACTGTCAGGTTTTATTAAAGGGTATTTTTATACATTTTGCATACATTTGTACCATGCCGAAAGATAGAACGAGATATTTGTTTTTTTTAATGGATTAACCACATCCTAGGATGGATGTGCTTGAAGGTCCCTTTACTGCAGTCCATGATGTACCTCATGTCCAACCTCATCTTCATCTTCCCCCATTTTTGGTTCCTCTCCCCACTTGTTACCCTCATGGGCAAAACTGACGAATCGTGATTTATTCCAAGTCACAGTCTGAAGAAACCAGGCACACTCAGGCATTAAATCATCTCACATCCTCAGTCAATGACCTGCATTTCATCAGGCTGAACTCAGTCTCCAGTAATGAAAGGATTTACAACTACACCAGTTCTAAGATTGAAAGCCCAAAATCTGATGTTGCCGACACACCTTTCAGTTATCGACAGCAGTAAAATCCGTCCAATACATTTCACTACTAACCTTTAAAGAGCAGTTCAAACTGTGTTGATCTCAGGTTTCCATGCGCCACATTGATTATCGTCACAATCTCTCAATGATACTGTGTGTCTGGGGCGCTCCACTTATCATGGCACACAGGTGTAATCATGAGGAAGGTACGCTGGCGCTTCTACTTTCTTGAATGAATGAGTGAATGAATACTTTATTGTCCCATGTGACAAGTCACAGTGAAATTCTTTGCTTGCATACCCAAGGTATGCAAATAGTCACCACATAAAGGGCGCTTACAAAAGTTACAAAGTATCCGCGCCAGGTCCTCCTTTGTTCTTCTCCCCCTCCCCCATCCCTCATGGCGGTCCCACCATGCCTGGTCCCCCTTTGTTCTTCTCCCCCTCCCCCATCCCTCATGGCAGTCCCACCATGTCTGGTCCCCCTTTGTTCTTCTCCCCCTCCCCATCCCTCATGGCGGTCCCACCACACCGGGTCCTCCTTTGTCCCTTCCCCCGGCAGGCAGCAGCGTCCTCACTCCCACGTGGTCTCAAAGGTTCTTTAAGGTTTAAAGAGATCCAGCATGTCACCGAATACTCCAGCAAACGTCCAGAAAGCATTCTGGATTTTTGTGCATCATGTTCCTCGTCCAGCGATGGTGGGCGACCCTGGCTGACCCAGTAGAACAGAAGAAGAAAAAGGACTTTCAGGAAATTCATCCGTAGAGGTGTGGTCCTGGATCAGCTCCTTGACATGCCCCATGAGCAGTTGGTGCAGTTGCACTGTGCTCGGCAGCGGAGGCGTGTGAACCGGGGACAGACACAAAATGCTGGAGTAACTCAGCAGGTCAGACAGCATCTCTGGATAAAAGGAATAGGTGACGTTTCAGGTCGAGACCCTTCTTCAGATGGGTCAGTTCCGTGAGCAGCAGTCCCTCCTCAAGTGGCTGTGCAACGTCAAGAAGGAAGCTCCGCCAATGGAGAAACCAGAGGTTGTGAGGATGCATCTCGGTGACGTGGTATCGTTCCAGATGTGGTCGGCAGCACGGTCGCTGTGTACAATGGCAAAACCTTCAAGTGGGTTGGAATCAAGCCTGAAATGATTGGCCACTACCTTGGAGAGTTCTCTATCACCTACAAACCTGCCAGGCATGGTCGACCTGGTATTAGTGCCTCTCACTCATCCAGATTTATCCCTCTGAAGTAGTGTTGGAAATGTCATGTAATTAAAACTCATTCAGTAATACAAAAGTACGGCAATTCCAATTGCGGCAAAGCTACTGCCTTACAGCGCCAGAGACCCGGGTTCAATCCTGACTATGGGTGCTGTCTGTACGGAGTTTGTACGTTCTCCCCATCACCGTGTGGGTTTCCTCTGAGATCTTTGGTTTCCTCCCACACTCGAAAGACGTACAGGTTTGTAGGTTAATTAGCTTGGTATAATTGTATAAATGTAAAATTGTCCCTAGTGTGTGTGGGGTAGTGTTAATGTGCAGGGATCGCTGGTCGGTCCGGCATCGGTGGGCCGAAGGGCCAGTTTCTGTAGTGTATCTCTAAACTAAACTAAACTAAACAATGCACAGGAACACAAGAGGCTGCAGACAGTGGTGGACTCAACCTGTTCCATCATGGGCACAGTCCTCTTCTTTACTGAAAGCATCTACATGAGGTGCTGGCTCAAGAAGGTGGCCTCTTCCAACAAGGATTCCCACTATCTTGTTCATGCTGTCTTCTCACTGCTACCATCGGGCAGGAGGTACAGAAGCCTGAAGCCCCACACCACCAGGTTCAGGAGCTGCTACTTTCCTACAACCATCAGGTTCTGACCTGCACAACCTTAATCCTACCTCAGCAGCAGAATACTATGGACCACCTTTTGCACCATAGACTTATTTTTATTGGACTTTATCTTGCACTAAGCGTTATTCCACTGATCATATATATGTGCATTGTGGATGGTTCGATAGTGATCATGTATTGTCGTTTCGCTGACTGGTTGGCAAGCAACAAAAGCTTTTCACTGTACCTCGGTACACGTGACAATAAACAAAACTAAACTAATTTTCTAATTGTGTTTTGCACTAGTATCTTCGTACAATTGTTTCCTTTTCACTCTCTTGTACAATTTATGTATTATATATATTTATATGTGTTCAGAGATACAGTGCGGAAACAGGCCCTTCGGCCAAACAGGTCCACGCCGACCACCGATCCCGCATATTATCAGGGACAATTTTTACATTTACCAAGCTAATTAGCCTCCAAACCTGTACGTCTTTGGAGTGTGGGAGGAAACCGAAGATCTCGGAGAAATCTCACGCAGGTCACAAGGAGAATGTACAAACTCCGTACAGACGGCACCCGTAGTCGGGATTGAACCCGGGTCACCAGCGCTGCATTCGTTGTAAGGCAGCAACTCTACAGCTGCGCCACTGTGTCTGAATCTATGTTCCCATGATGCTGCTGCAAATAGGGCTTTCATTGTACCGGCACCTCTGCAGGAAGGAACTGCAGATGCTGGTTTAAACCAATGATAGACACAAGATGCTGGAGTAACTCAGCAGGACAAGCAGCAATTCTGGAGAGAAGGAATGGGTGACGTTTCGGGTCGAGACTAGAGTCAGGGATAAGGGAAACTAGAGACATAGATGGTTTTGGGTTGACTTCAGATTGACTTCAGACTGAAGAAGGGTCTCGACCCAAAACGTCACCTGTTCCTTCTCTCCAGAGATGCTGCCTGTCCCGCTGAGTTCCTCCAGCATTTTGTGTGCACCTCATTGTACTTCTGCATATGACTATACAGTCAACTTGACTGGAATTTGCAGGCCTTATTCAGGGGACAACAGGACAAAGACGATCGAAGGATAAGCAAATCAAACTGTTGAGCAGCTCAAAGTTAAAGTTGTCAGATATGACAACCTAACAGAAGAATATGAACACAAAATACTCATAATCAGGACAGGAAAAACCTGGATTAAATTTTGCAGCCAATCCGAGACACTCTTCTCAATATTTAGCCTTCAGCTATAGGTATTACCTTTCTTTGGACAGTAGCTCGATGTTGTGTTGTCGGTGTGAAATCAAATCAAGCTCCTGTCTATTCTCTGGAGTGACTACAAATGATGCCATGGCTCTGTTTTGAAAAAGAGCAGGAGAGTAATGCCAAAGGTTTTCATGAAGATCAGTGTTGAAATTAACACTTAAAAAATTGACAGATAATTATCACATTGCTGCTTATGGGAGGTTGCAGTGCACAATTTGTCTGCCACGATTCCTACATTAGGAGAATGTTGCTACGACTTGAGGGCCTGAGCTGTAGGGAGAGGTTGGGCAAGCTAGGACATTGTTCATTTGGTGTGCAGGAGACTGAGGGGTGACCTTATAGATGCGTATTAAATCATTAGGGGAATAGATAGAATGCATCCAAGGAGAATCTAGAACAAGAGGACAAAGGGTTAAGGTGAGAGGGGCAACTTTAATAGGAACCTAAAGGGCAACTTTTATACACAGTGGGTGGTGGGTGTATGGAACAAGCTGCCAGAGGAGGTAATTGAGGCAGGTACTATAACAACATTTAAAATACATTTGGACAAGAAAGATTAAGATGGACATGGGCCAAACACAGGCAGGTGGGACGAGCGTAGATGGGGCATCTTGGTCGACATGGGCAAGTTGTGATGAAGAGCCTGTTTCCATGTATGACTATGACTCTATTATGACTGAACCTAAACCTCAAAACTCACTCACTCAATGCAAGTACAGTAAAATTGATGATCCACTATCCTGTTTTATGAAATATCATATCATATCATATCATATCATATCCACTATCCTGTTTTATGAAATACTGAGCTCTGGTCATCAGGCTCACCGGGCCCTTGTTCTAATGCTGTGTTCAAACACACCAGGGCTCTGTTTTCATACTCCCTTTAAACATACCAATGCCCTATTCACATACTGCCTGTAAATACACTGGGGTCCTATTCCCACACTCACTTTAAACACAGTAAAACCCTGTCCCCACACGCACGTTAAACACACCATGACCATGTTCCCACACTCACTTTAAACACACAGGGCCCCATCCCCACACTCACTTTAAACACACAGGGCCCCATCCCCACACTCACTTTAAACACACAGGGTCCTGCCCCCACACTCACTTTAAACACACCATGACCATGTTCCCACACTCACTTTAAACACACCATGACCCAATCCCCACACTCACTTTAAACACACAGGGCCCCATCCCCACACTCACTTTAAACACACAGGGTCCTGCCCCCACACTCACTTTAAACACACCATGACCATGTTCCCACACTCACTTTAAACACACCATGACCCAATCCCCACACTCACTTTAAACACATAGGGCCCCATCCCCACACTCACTTTAAACACACCATGACCCTGTCCCCACATTCACTTTAAACACACCATGACCATGTTCCCACACTCACTTTAAACACACAGGGCCCCATCCCCACACTCACTTTAAACACACCATGACCCTGTCCCCACATTCACGTTAAACACACCATGACCATGTTCCCACACTCACTTTAAACACACAGGACCCCGTCCCCACACTCACTTTAAACACACAGGGGTCTTGTTCCCACACCCGTTTTCAACACACACAGGACTCCACTCCCACACTCACTTTCAAAAAGACTGAGGTCCCATTTCCCCAGTCCCTTTAACACACTGACTCTGTCCCCACACTCACTTTAAACACATCAGGGCCTTGTTCCCACACTCACTTTAAACACCCACTGGACCCATTTCCACTCACTTTAAACACGCCTGGTTTATTGAAAAAAGACAAATTAAAATGGTGCTGCTGAGTTAACAGTAGCATTATCCAATATTCCAGAAAACCTCCTCGTTTAGCACCACCGAGTGTGCCAGTTTATTGGAATTTTGTTGAACTTCCTTCACTGATGAAGTGAATGTACATCTACAGCTATCAGATCGTATCTGCCTCAAGAGGGAACACTATACAGAGGTTAAAGATGGCAAACAGTTTGCTTCCCTTCAACGTCTGCAGCAAGATGCTGCAGATGTTCTACCAATCGGTGGTGGCCAGCGCCATCTTCTTTGCCGTCATGCGCTGGGGCAGCAGGGCGAAGGCCGCGGACGGCAACAGGATTAACAAACTCATCAGGAAGGCTGGCTCTGTCCTGAGGGCAGAGTTGGATTCATGGGAGGTGGTCATGGAGGGGGTGAACAATACAGCTCACCCCCTCCATGACACACTAGTTAACCAGAGGAGCACCTTCAGCAACAGACTGGTTCCATCAAGATGCAGTACAGAACGCCACAGGAGATCCTTCTTCCCTGTGGCTATCAAACTGTACAACTCCTCCCCCTTCAGTCGTGGGGTAGACTGACTCTCCCCCCCCCCCCCTCCCCAATCTTTGCACATCCTCAATCCGTCCCACCCATCACTTTAATTTCATGTTTCATGTATCTTGTGTTTTACGACTGTTGGCAGATCAATTTCCCTCCTGGGATAAATAAAGTTCTATTGTATCGTATCATATTGGTAAGGGCATTAATTGGAAGAGACAGAGTAGAGGAAGATATGTAGCAGCTTTATAGGACTTTGGTTAGGCTGCATTTGGAGTATTGTGTGAAGTTGTGTCGTCCCATTACAGGAAGGATGTGGAAGCTTTGGAGAGGATGCAAAAGTTTACCAGAATGCTGGCCTGGATTAGGGTGTAAAAGCTATAAGGAGAGGTTTGACAAACTTGGTTACGTAGGAAAATAACTGCAGATGCTGGTACAAATCGAAGGTATCACAAAATGCTGGAGTAACTCAGCAGGTCAGGCAGCATCTAGGAGAGAGGGAATGGGTGACGTTTCAGGTCGAGACCCTTCTTCAGACTGAAAAACTTGGAATGTTTACTCTGGAGCGTCGGAGGCTGAGGAGAGACTTAATAGAAGTACATAGAATTAAGAGAGGTATAGATAGGGTAGACGGTCAGAACCTTTATCCCAGGGTGGAAATATCAAAGGCTAGAGGGCACAGCTTTAAGGTGAAAGGAGCAATGTTGAAAGGAGACGTGCACGTACGTTTTTTACACAGAAAGTGGTGGGTGCCTGGAACGCACTGCCAGGGATGGTGGTGGAGGCAGATACAGTAATGGCATTGAGGGATTTGTTTTAGGCACACGGTGATGCATTGAAATGGAGGAATATGGATCGTGTTTAGTTCAGCTTAGTTTAGAGATACAGCGTGGAAACAGGCACTTCGGCCCACCGAGTCCGCACCCACCAGTGATTCCTGCACATGACACTATCCTACACATACCTGGGACAATTTACATTTATACCAAGTCAATTACGACGTACAAACCTGTACGTCATTGGAGTGTGGGAGGACTCCGAAGATCTTGGAGAAAACCCATGCAGTCACGGGGAGAACGTACAAACTCCGTACAGACAGCACCCGTAGTCGCGATCGGACCTGGGTCTCCGGCGCTGTAAGGCAGCGACTCAACCATTGCACTACAGTGATTGGCAGAGGCAGAGGAAATTAATTTAACTTGGCATTGTGGTCGGCTCGGATATTATGGGCTGAAGGGCCTGTCCCTGTGCTGTACTGTTCAGTTCTTTGTTCTAATCTAAATCTTGTATTCGTTGTACTAAAAGGTAGCCCAAGCAGCTAGTAGTTAGGATGATTAAAATAGGACAGTTGATAGAGAGAAGCAGCTGCCTCTGGTGGAAGAGTCACATAGGGGAACATAATATTAACATTAGCACTTGGCTGAACACCAAAAGTGCCAGGCACAAACTCTTCACACAAACAGTGGCAAAATCTGGAACCTCACCCACTCAAAAAGCTATTACAGCTACAAACCTTCAGAAACAAGACTGCATGGATGTTTATCAGGAAATAACATTAACAGATTTCAAACCAAGGTGGGTAGATGGAAATAAAATTCAGATTTCCATGATCTATATTGAGTGCTGCAACAACAAGGCTAGGTTGATTGACTTTGTCCTATACTAATGGTCATAAACTTAGAATTAAAGGACCTTTCTTTTGGGAAGCTGAGGAGGAATTTCTTTCGTAGGGCGGTGAATCTGTTGTATTCATTGCCACAGAAGGCTGCGGAGGCCAAGTCAATGGATATTTTTAAGGCAGAGATAGATTCTTGGTTAGTACGGGTGTCCGTGGTTATGCGGAGAAGGCAGGAGAATGGGGTTAGGAGGGAAAGATAAATCAGCCACGATTGAATTGACTTGATGGGCCGAATGGCCTAATTCTGTTCCTTTCACTTAGGAACTTATGAACTTATGAAGAGGTGAGGCAGGATTTCCCTCCTTTTCAGGATTCAAAGACTATGGATGTGTTGGATATGAAGGGAATTGATAGGTATGAGGTTAGTGCAAGAAAGTGATATTGAGATAAAAGATCAATACCTCTCGATTCCCATTCTGACTCTCAGTCTGAAGAAGGGTCTCCACCCGAAACGTCACCCATTCCTTCTCTCCTGAGATGCTGCCTGACCTGCTGAGTTACTCCAGCATTTTGTGAAATAAATACCTTCGATTTGAACCAGCATCTGCAGTTATTTTCTTACACAATTGAGATAAAAGATCAGTTACTTTCTTATTGAATGATGGAGCAGACACAAATAGCTTTCTTCAGCGAATTCTTTAGGTCTTATGTTGCTTGGAAGTGGTTCAAGTGGAGGATGGGTTTCGTGTCTGTGGACCACATTCACACGTGGTCAAATCTTTGGAACTGAACTTCAATATTCTTCACTGAGTGTTTATAAGTGCATTGATTAGTACGGGTGTCAGGCGTTCTGGGGAGAAGGCAGGAGAATGGGGATAGGAGGGAGAGATAAGTCAGCCATGATTGAATGGCGGAGTAGGCTTGATGGGTCGAATGGCCTAATTCTGCTCCCATCACCTAGGACCCTATGAGTAAGGTACAGAATTCACTTCTAGAGTTAGAGCATGCTATTTTAACAGGGAACCCCTGGAACGGGTAAAAAGTTGAAGCAATATGGGAAAAGGGTGGGTAAATTTGATTTGAACTATTTGATCAGACGTAAGGAAAATAGCAGGGCAGATGAGAAGGGCTGAGTGGCCTGTTCCTGGGGAGCCATACCGATCAAACCATCTTCAGGAGCGGTGAGAAAAATAAAGAGACTAAGGGAGCACTAGAATTTCACATAACCCGGCTGTTCACACACAAGGTAATTTGTGGTAGGTCCCTGTAGGGGAATAAATAAATTTTTTATAATTTTAACATTTAAAATTTAGAGTAGTCAATTGAAATTTAAAACCCAATTAACATTTACAACCTACTTTAAAATGGTACAGATACTAATATGGGACTAAATCTAATAGGCCAACATCAAGCTGCTAGGAGCAGGTATTTTATTAAACATTTTTTTTGAAAAGGATGAGCAATAGAAAGAAGTAATTCATCGTATGGTTACAGGCAATTTTATTCTTTTCTTCAGTTCCCTGAACTATTTAAAAAAATACATATGCTATTAGAATCCATTTTGTGATTGGCCCAATAAGTCTTCCCATGTTCCCTCAAATGTTCCCGCACAGTGGCGCAGCTGGCAGAGCTCCTGTCTCACAGCGCCAGAGACCTGGGTTAGATCCTGACCTCGGGTGCTGTCTGCATGGAGTTTGCATGTTCTCCCTGTGGCCATTTGGGTTTTCTCCCAGTGCTCCAGTTTCCTCCCACACCCTTAAGAAGCAAGGGTTTGTAGGTTAACTGACCTATGTAAAATTGCCCCAAGAGTGTAGGGGAGTGATTGAGAATGTGGGATAACATAGAAGTAGTGTGAACAGGTGATCGATGGTCGGCATGGACTTGGTGGGTTGAAGGGCCAGTTTCCCCTCTGCATCTCTAAACTAAATGATCTCCCTTCCCCAGAGCAGAAACTCATGGTATAAAGCAATCAGAGATGCATTGTATTTTATAATATCCTTATCCATTCCTCAGACATGGTCATTCTCGAAAAGCCAATCTATTGCCTCTTCCTAATCACCCAATGGTTTTGGAGTCTCCCGGTGCTTTCAAAACCATTGGTGAAACCAATGGATTTTTATAACATCTCATTAGTATCATGGTCCCTTTCATGGTACTCACTTTTTAATTCCAGATTTTATTTTGTGAACTGCATTGAGAAATTCCCAGTTAGTCCTTGGTGGGAACTGAACTCTTGTCTCTAGATCAAAGAACAGTAACTTCACCATTGTGCTGTTGGACTCCGTAGGCAATCATGTCAATGTTTGTTGGGAATACGAGTGTCCGAGTGCACAGAGGGCTGACGATGGATATGGAGGACTCTATTATAAGGTCATATGTGATAGGAGCAGAATTAGGTCATTCGGCCCATAAAGTCTACTCCGCCATTCAATCATGGCTGATCTATCTCTCCCTCCTAATCACATTCTCCTGCCTTTTCCCCATAACCCTTGACACCCGTACTAATCAAGAATCTATCTATCTCTGCCTTAAAAAAATCAATTGACATGGCCTCCACAGCCGTCTGTGGCAAAGAATTCCACAGATTCACCACCCTCTGACTACAGAAATTCCTCCTCATCTCCTTTCTCAAGGAACGTCCTTTAATTCTGAGACTATGACCTCTGGTCCTACACTCTCCCCCTAGTGGAAACATCCTCTCCATATCACCACATTGAATGTCCTATGGTCAATATGGCAATCTGATAACTAATTGCAATGCGTTCCTTAGCTTTGACTATTGACCAGGGAGCTTGGCACCAAAATGGATTCTGCTGGGATTGGATGCGATACTCAGGCTCGAGATTCTTTTCATTCATCTACACATTCTTTCACCTCAGTTCCGTACAAAAATGGAGAGGACAACTTGTAAAACCCCGGTAGATCCCCATGTGCATGTTGAGGAGAATATGAAAAGAAAAAAGCAAAGGGGGAGAAACTTGCCTTTGATCATTGGAACTACTCTAATGCAAACATTGTAGCTACCAGTAGTACCTGCCTCCATGGTTAGCACTTTGGTTGAATTGATTGAAAGATACAACATGGAAACAGGCTCTGTGGCTTACTAGGTCCACACCAACCATCGATCACCCGTTCACACTAGTTCTAGGTTATCTCATTTTCGCATCCAGTCCTTACACACCTGGGGCAATTTACAGAGGCTAATGAACTTATAAACCCGCACGTCTTTGGGATGCGGTTGGAAACCAGGGCACCTGATGGAAACCCACGTGGTCACAAGGAGAAGGTGTGTACTCTACACCAACAGCGCCCGAAGTCAGGGTAGACACAAAATGCTGAATAAGCTAGCGGGACAGGCAGCATCTCTGGAGAGAAGGAACGGGTGACATTTCGGGTCGAGACCTTCCTTTGGACGGTGAGGATCGATTCCGGCTCTCTGCTGTGCGGCAAAAGCACTACCTGCTGCGCCACTGCGCTGCCACTTGGTGAAGCACGATTTGATATGAGTCATTAAGCTGCTTCAATCCAAGTCTTCTGAATGTACAAAGCAACATCTCTAATCAGATTCATTTATTTCAATCAAAAGAATTGTTTACTTGTGTAATATAACTTTCCTCGCATCTTTGAGTCATCTTACTGGACTTGGAATCGATTCCCCACATTCTGCTGTCTTCTATGCCAGCCTTTTTCTGTCTGATCATGTAACATCCTCTTACATTTCCCTCTCAAAATCCATTTATATCTTTCTCCACAGAGATTAAGCACAGTGAATGTAAAGTGTTTTATTTTATGATATTCTGGATGGGCTAAAGAATCTCTTGTTGCTATATTCTCCAGGAAGAACTGCTACTGATTAGCACTTTTAATCATATTTTGTCCAGAGTCCTTACTTTCAAAATTGAGAATACACCTTTGATTGAAAAATATTTCAACCATGACAGTATTTTCAAATAATTCCCATCAGTAAAATGGTCAGAACATCTTGGAACATGGCAACATCTCAATGAATTAGTCAAATTGAGAGCAATCTACAGAGAGAAAGAAATAAAATATCAAAGGACAACCTTTGTGGATAATTCCTTGGAATGAACACAGGCTTGGCAAAATTCCAATTCATCCTTTTTACCTGAAAATGGGATCAAACTAGTCTTTCACAGCAGGCATGTGAACATTATTATTAATCACATTTACCTTTCAATTTGATGATGTGATCCTCAGATTTTCCAGCAGAGTATTCCACCTGAAAGAGTGCAGAAATGATTTTGGAAACAAATCACCGGGTGGCACGGTGGGGCAGCAGTAGAGATGCTGCCTGATAGCACCAGAGACCTGGGTTCAATCCTCACTACGAATGCTTGTCTGTACGGAGTTTGTGCTTCCCATGACCTGCACGGATTTTTTCCCACGATCTTCAGTTTCCTTCCACACTCCAAAAACGTACAGGTTTGTAGGTTAATTGGCTTGGCATAAATGTAAATTGTCGCTCGTGTGTGTAGGAAAGTGCTAGTGTGCGGGGATCGCTGGTCGGTGCGGACTCGGTGGGCTGAAGGGCCCGTTTCCGCGCTGTATCTCTAAACTAAACTAAACTAAATTAAACTGATGGGTGATCTTATAGAGGTGCACAAAATCACAAGGGACATGGATAGGGTGAAAACACACTGTGTTTTCCCCAGGGTTGGGGAATCAAGGACGGAAAGGTTTGCTGGAGACACAAGGAATTGCAGATGCTGGAATCTTGAGTAAAACACAAAGTGCTGGAGGAACTCAGTGGGGCAGGCAGCATCTGTTGGGGGATGAATTTGGTCGGAAGGAGCGTCCCGACCCTAAACACTGCCCATACATTCTCTCCACTGTTGCTGTCTGACCCACTGAGTTCCACCAGCACTTTGTGTTATATTGAAGAATTCACCCTTGCTACTCTCAAACCCTATGTGATTTTGAACCTCTTTATGTTACCTGTTTCAAGTGGCACAAATCCAGCTTTACCATTCTCTCTGCATATCTAAAGCTCTTAATCAAACTACTCATTCTGGCAAATGTATTCTCCAGCCTCTCCAAAGCTTCAGAAATGTTGGGACTCACTGCTCACTGAGATATTGGTTTCTGGTGGCATTTTGCTGACTGAGCTTGGAACTTCCTCAGGGAACGCAACGTACACGTCATGACAGTGGGCTAATTTTCACAATAAAATACCGATGTAGCAATCCCTTGGAGCTAATTTCTTCATACATCTAAAATCGTTAAAACATGTCATGGTTGCTTCCTAAGAAGGCGGTTCCACTGTTTGGCAGCTTTGTCCAATGATGAGTTTGTCCTCAAAACAAACAAATCACTCATAACGTGAAGCTTGGAGATATTCTTGCAAGACACGGTGAGGTGCTAAAGTCTTGTAGTTTATTTATAGTTTAATTCTGCTGCCTGCTTCCTAAAATCCTCCCATACAACATCAAAGGTAAGCTTACTCACCAAGTATGCTGTTGGGAATCTGAAATGTAGGCATCATCTCATTAAATTACATTCTGAAAAGGGAAACAGAAAACAAAGGAGCATAAAAAGTCTGAAAATAGGATTTCTGAAATACATGGTTTTCAATTTACCATCTGGGGAATAATTCACAGACCTATTGGACACATCTGACTTTCAATCCATATTGGGTAATAAAATTTGTAAAATTAGCCCTGTTTTTAAAATCAAAAGACTCAGACGTTGGGCAATGGTTCTGAATTACTGATGTGCTGAGTTTTTCTTTGGAAAAGTCTGAGAAGTTATAAAGCAGTTCACTTAGATCACCAAAGCAGTTCACCAGTGCACTGTGGCCCAGGCACGTACAATCCATAGAACACATGGCAGCACCTCAACAAGGTCCTTACGGTAGTCCCTTCCCCCGCAGTAACCTTTTCAAACTGAAGCAGGCAAGAGTAATGGTGCTTTGGAACTTCAGTTGTCGGGTCTGAGAGAAAGATTAACCACAACCAACCCTGTTCAAGTTATACAGCAACCTGATACTATTGCTTCAAACTAGTCTTTCATAGTAGGCATGTAAACATTAGTAATCAGATTTACCTTTCAATCTGGTGGTCCTCAGAATCTATCAGAGTATTCAATCTCGCTCAAGAATATCTTCTATGTCTCTCAAGAATAGGGGGGGCACAGTGGTGCAGCTGGTAGCGCCATGCCTCACAGTGCCAGAGACCCGGGTTCAATCCTGACCTTGGGTACTGTCTGTGCGGAGTTTGCACGTTCTCCTTGTGACCGAGTGGGTTTACTCCCTGTGCTCCGGTTTCCTCCGACATCCCAAAAGACGTGCGGGTTTGTAGGTTAATTGGCCTGTGTAAATTGCCCCTCATGCGTAGGGAGTGGATGCAAAAGTGGGATAACATAGAACTAGTGTGAGCGGGTGATCGATGGTCAGCATGGACATGGTGGGCCGAAGGGTCTGTTTTCATGCTGGGTCTCTGAACAGCATTTCCATGCTTCATGTCATGAGTTATTCATTTGTGTTGAGGGCAAACTCATCACAGGACAAAACTGCCAGAGTGTGGAACCTCTTTCTTAGGAAGTAATGTTTAACAATTGACATGTTTAACAATTCTAGATGCTCTAGTGTGAAGAAACCAGCTGCATCAGTATTTTATTGTGAAAATTAGCCCGCTATCATGACGTGTGCATTGCGTTCCCTGAGGAGGTTCCAAGCTCAGTCAGCAAAATGTCACCAGAAACCAATATCTCAGTGAGCAATGAGTGGCCGGCATCAGGTTAAAAACTGTGGAGCTCTCCTGGGATAAAGACAACTAGTCCATTTCTGCAGCTTTGGAGAGGTTGGAGAATACATTTATTGGAATGATGCTTCATTACTGTTGCTTCATTACTGTTTGCAACTTCCCAACTAAACACTGGGATCAATGTCACCACAAGGCCTGGACTGGGCCTGATTTAGCATTTATTTCAAGAACACTAGCGAATAAAAACAGGGATGCAATACTGAGGCTTTATAAGGCACTGGTTAGACTGCATTTCGAGTATTGTGAACAGTTTTGGGCCCCAAATCTGAGGAAGGATGTGCTGGCTTTGGAAGGGTCCAGAGGATATTTATGAAAATGATCCCGGCGATGATTGGATTAACATATAATAGGCGTATGACAGCACTGGGCCTGTACTCACTGGAGTTTAGAAGGATGTCGGGGGACCTCATCGAAACTTACCGAATATTAAAAGGCCTGGATAGAGTGGATGTGGAGAGGATGTTTCCACCAGTGGGAGAGTCTTCGACCAGAGGGCACAGCCTCAGAATAAAAGGATGCACCTTTAGAAAGGAGATGAGGGATTTCTTTAGTAAGAGGGTGGTGAATCTGTGAAATTCATTGCCACGGATGGCTGTGGAGGCCATCATTGGGTATTTTTAAGGCGGAGATTGACACATTCCTGATTAGCAAGGGTGTCAAGGGGAGAAGGCTGGAGAATGGGGTTAGGAGGGAAAGATAGTGGCGGCGCCTAACAGCAGCGGCTCGCTAGCAGTCTGTTCGTCTTTTTTTCCTTTTTTTTTTGTTGTGTGTCGGTGTTGGGATGGTTTTTGTATTTTTTTTGGTTGTGTATGTGTGGGGGGTGGTGGTGTGGGTGGGGGGTGGCAGGGGAAACTTTTCTCTTCCTCACGGCACGGGGTGCGGCTCGGCTGCGGGGCCTAACATCGCCCGGTGCGGCTTGGCCGCTGGACTTAACATCGCCCGGTGCGGCTTGGCCGCTGGACTTTACATCGCTGGTGCGGCTCGACCACAGGACTTTTCATCGCTGGTGCGGCTCAGCTGCGGGACTTTACATCGCCCGGTGCGGCTCGGCTGCGGGACTTTACATCGCTGGTGCGGCTCGGCTGCGGGACTTTACATCGCTGGTGCGGCTCGACCACGGGACTTTACATCGCCTGGTGCGGCTCGGCTGCGGGACTTTACATCGCTGGTGCGGCTCGACCACGGGACTTTACATCGCCCGGTGCGGCTCGGCTGTGGGACTTAACATCGCCCGGTGCGGCTCGGCTGCGGAACTTAACATCGCCCGGTGCGGCTCGACCACGGGACTTTTCATCGCTGGTGCGGCTCGGCTGCGGGACTTAACATCGCCCGGTGTGGCTCGGCTACGGGACTTTACATCGCCCGGTGCGGCTCGGCTGCGGGACTTTACATCGCTGGTGCGGCTCGACCACGGGACTTTACATCGCTGGTGCGGCTCGACCACGGGACTTTACATCGCCCGGTGCGGCTCGGCTGCGGGACTTTACATCGCCCGGTGCGGCTCGACCACGGGACTTAGCTGCGCAAGGCTTGGTCGCGGGGCCTTTCATCGCCCGGCTCGGCCGCGAGACGTTTCAGCGCCCGGTGCGATTCGGCCGGGGGGACTTCCATCCCCTTGCGGGGACTGTGCGGGTCGGTCGGGGACGAGCTGTCTGTCCGTGGGCGTGGGGAAGAGAGTGGAAGTTTTGTTGCCTCCATCACAGTGAGGGGGTGTTTGGAGTCACTGTGATGGACGTTTGTGTTGGGGCTATGTGTCTTGTGTTCTTTTTTTCTATGACTGCTATGTAGTTTCGTTCGGTACTTCGGTACCGAACGACAAATAAAGCTCTGTTATACTGTTATACTGTTATAGGGGATGGGGTTAGGAGGGAAAGATAGATCCGCCATGATTGCATGGCACAGTAGACTAGATGGGCCGCATGGCCTAATTCTGCTTCTTGGACTTATGAACTTATGACTGCTGCAAGAAGGCAGCCCATCACCACCTTCTGAAGACAACTGGAGATGGGCAATACGTGGCAGCCTTGCCAGTGACAACACCAACCCATAACACATGTTACTTACTTTAAGAGAATGCCGGCTGAACACATTATTTAAATACCACTGTCCATAGTTAATGTGGTAAATATTGCAAATGCTGGAACTGCAGGGAGAATGAACATTTCATATTAATACTTGCATCATTTTTTTCCAATTGTGTAATGTATGGAAACGTAACAGACAGTACATTGTTGAACCACAGCTCCCGATGAACTCTAATTACGGGTTGGTTCTTTGAAAGTTATGCATACCTAGATGAGAAATTAGTTGGTTGTCCTTCTCTCAGATCTTCTCCAATGCCTTTGTGGCAGGTAATTAGAAAGAGCAATGCACCCAAAACACGCGCAGGCTGCAAAGGAAAATATAAAACAATGACATTCTACATAATGGATGACACAAACAAGGTTAAAAAGACGAGGTAAATCAGGAAGTGATGACGCTCTTGGGGTTTAAAGCTCTGGACATGAAAGATACCTGAAAGAGACCTGCTCACAAGCAAGTCTCCTGAAGCCCGAGTATGCGGTACTTAAATTTGTGCAATGCGGGTCTGAGGAAATATATGATCGCCTCCACATTCGCACACCTCCCGATTCAGTTTCTTCCCAGCTGTTATCAGGCAATTGAACCATTCTACCAACAACAACTAGAGAGCAATCTACGAGCTACCTCATTGGAGACCCTCGGACTATCTTTGATCGGACTTAACCGGCTTTATCTTGCACTAAACGTTATTCACGTTATTCCCTTATCATGTATCTATACACTGTGGATAGTTTGATTGTAATCATGTATTGTCTTTCCGCTGACTGGTTAGCAAGCAACAAAAGCTTTTCACTGTACCTCGGTACACTTGACAAGAAACTGAACTCACAAACTCACAAAATCTTTTGCAATTGCTTTGTGCTGTGGACTGGGTCAATATTCTTGGACTCTGCGGCTGATCTAGATGAGTATGTCACTGCCGTCACAGACTTTCAGTAGGTGAGCAGTATCGCAGGGAACAACGCTCTTCTCCTTGGTGTAAACATTACCAACAATCTGTCCTGGACCATCCACATTGAAGCTTTGGCCAGAAAAAGCACACCATCATCTCTACTTTCTAAGAAGTCTAAGGAAGTTCAGCATGTCTCTAACGACTCTCACCAACTTCTACAGGTGCACCATTGAAAGCATCCTGTCGGGATGTATCACGGCTTGGTTTGGCAACAGCCCTGTCCAAGACCGCAAGTTCACAGAGAGTTGTGGCACAGTCCATCACTCAAACCTGCCTCTCCCCACCCCACCAGCCCCCATTGATTCCATCTACACTGCCTTGGGAAAGTGGGCAACATAATCAAGAACTTTTTTCACCCCAGTCGTTGCTGCTTCTCCCCTCTGCTGACGGCATAATATACAAAAGCTTGGAAGCACAAAACACCAGATTCAAGAACAGCTTCTTCTGTCATTATCAGACTACTGAAAAGTCCTCCCTTAAGCTTCGGTGTAGTCACAATCTCCCAACCTACCTCAATGCGGATCTAGCACTTTCAAAAATTTGCACTTTCTCTGTATAACACTATAATGCTGTAACGATATATTCTGCACTGTTATATTTTTTTCTCTTTGCACTACCTGTTGTACTTGCGTATGGTTTGATTGTACTCATATCATTTGTATATTTGATCGGATAGCGGACAAAGCTTTTCACTACAGCTCGGTAAATGTGACAATAATAAACCAATACCAATAGTTAATGAGTTCGTTTATTGATTGTCAGGGCTGCAGTGATACAGTGAAATGCTTGTTCTGCATGCTATCAGTCAAAACATACCAAACACAAGTGCAACAGACCCTCTTCTGGGACAGTAAGCAGAGTCGCCACACTCCGACGCCATCTTGCAACTTCCAAGTCTTTGAAAAGTCTGATCTTGGGCAAAGGGGATATGCAATTTCTTACATTCAAAATTATACTGAATTTGGCAGCTACTGGTTTGGGCTTCAGTTCTCTGCTGATTTTCCCGATTTCTGAGCGTAGAAATACCACAATTGACCACCCTGTGTCAAATCAGTGCCACGGGGAAGGGGAGAAAACCAATTAGCCGAGTTCTGCTGTTTCACTGCTTGCCAGCATTGTGTGCTGGGACCAGGTTAGGCATTGCTGAAATGTAGATTGGCACCATCATTGCCAAGGCATGTATATCTGCTGCATTGGTTTGGAGCAAGCTGATGCTTTGGAGTTTCATCCTGAGCCTTTGGAAAGAGGGATGTGCGAGGGAAAATGAAAAATAATTAATAAAGTTTAGTTTAGTTTAGAGATACAGCACGGAAACAGGCCCTTCAGCCCACCGGGTCTGTGCCGACCAGTGATCCCTGCATACTAACATTATCCTACACACACTAGAGATAATTTACACTTTTACCAAGCCAATTAACCTACAAACCTTTTGGAGTGCGGAGGAAACCGGAACTCCTGGGGAAAACAGGTCACAGGGAGAATGTACAAACTCCGTGCAGACTATACCCGTAGTCAGGAATGAACGCAGGTCTCTGCTGTTGTAAAGCAGCAACTCTAACACTGCACCACCGTGCTGCCAAATGACTGACAGTAGAACCAAATAAAGAATATATTAACAGCAGAGGGCCCAAGAACAGATTAAATCTCCAAGGCATATCATTTGCTTTAAATTCAGTAATTTATGAAATGTTTAAATTTGAATTGAGTTTGCAATCTGAATGATTTGTGTCTCCTGTATAATAGGACAAGAGAGATCTATATTCCAAAGTTCACTCTACAAGGCAACTATGATTTAATTGAAATGTTTCAAGACCTGGGTGTGATGGATGTCTTCCAGAATCAAGCAGATTTGTCTGGTGTAGTTGAAGAGGGGAACTTGCATATTAGCATGGTGAGTGGTTCAGTTGTGTTTTCACCATTTATTCCGGCAGTACAAACATGATAGAAATATTCTGTCAAAGATTTTGTGATTTGTCAAACCAACCGATAATTGTACTTTGGGAGCTTCCAAAGTGATCGCAATTTTTTTTCAGTGCTGGGCGTCACTGAGTGGCGAGATTCTTCCTGCAGTTGGAGGTTTATGTTAAGATTTTTCTACTGATAATGTTTTATCAAAACATCAGGAAATGAAGGAGCATTCTCCAGTGAAATGCAACGGAGTGGGAGTACACCCAACAGTCCCTTCAAGGTAAGTTCCAGATTGAGGGTGATTTAATTGCATAGATGGTATCCGCCCAATGCAATTAACTCATCCAAGCAGGCTAAGCCCCAAGCACAGGGGCACTCAAACACATCCTTACCAGAACCTTGGCCTTTTTAGGTAACGAGCGCTGAGAGGTGACTTACCTGAAAAAGAGGGGGAAGGGTACAATCCTATTGGCATCTGGTAGTTGCACTGTTCTGCTTTGCTACCAACAAGAGGATAGGACAGGTTTAGAGGGATATGGGCCAAACAGAGGCAGGTGGAACTAGTGTAGATGGGACATGTTGGGCTGAAAGGCCAGTTTCCATGCTGAAAGACTATGCATCTGAGGGTCTGCCATCAGCATATGAAGAGGAACATGGATATTTGTTGTTGCACTTTGAGTGGGTGTTATCTGAAATGCACTGCCTTGGAGAGATGTGGAACAGCTTCAAATAAAACTTTCAAAAGGTGAATGGGATAAAAAATACTTTGTATTTGTAGGTCTGTTGGAAAATAAAGCAGAGGAGCAGGACTAGTGAGTAACTTTCAGAGAGCATCCAGACAATGGGTTAAGCCACCTTGTTCTGTGCTGCACAATCAGTAAAATGAATCCTTGTTCATTTTTCTTTTTCTCAACCCAGGTGTTCTCGCAAATGAAATAAATTAACTCAGAAAATGTGATTCAGAAATCTGGGACTTCACAGAGCCACATAGCTCTGTATTCATTGGTTAGTGTTGTGAATAAACCAGTGAGCTGAGACTGCTGAGGTTTATTATTGTCATGCAAATGGAGATACAGTGCAAACCATTGTTTTGCATGATATCCAATTATATCAGCCAGGGTGCCACAGCGGAGCAGCTGATGGAGCTACTGCTTTGCAACACGGGAGACCCGGGTTCAATCCTGCCCTCAGGTCCTGTCATCGTGAGTTTGCATGTTCTTCCTGTGAATGCAAAGGTTTCCTCCGGATGTTCCTGCTTCCTCCCACATCCCAAAGACCTGCGGGTTTGTAGGTTAATTGGCCTCTGTAAATTGCCCCCTAATGTGAAGGGAGTGGATGAGAAAGTGGGATGACGTAGAATTAGTGTGACCGGGAGATCGATGGTCCGCGTGGACAATATTTCTATGCTGCATCTCCAAACTAAACTCAGGGGGGGGCGGCACAGTGGCACAGCGGTAGAGATGCTGCCTCACAGCGCCAGAGACCCAGGTGCCATCCTGACTACGGGTACTATCTGTACGGAATTTGAACCTTCTCTCTGTGACCACGTAGGATTTCTCCGGGTGCTCCGGTTTCCTCCCACACTCCAAAGACGTACAGGTTTGTAGGTTAATTGACAATGGTAAAAATTGTAAATGGTCTCTAGTGTGTAGGATAGTGTTAGTGTACGGGGGCAGAAGGGCCTGTTACAGTGCTGTAGCTCTAAGTTTAAAATTCTAAAGTCTAAACTAATAATATACATAAATGCAATGAAATCAAACTCAAGTACAATAGGTGGGGCAAAGGGGAAAGATACAGAGTGCAGAGTAGCCATGATCACATTGAATGACGGTGCTGGCTCGAAGGGCCGAATGGCCTCCTCCTGCACCTATTGTCTATTGTCTATATGTTGTCGCGCACCAGTTACATGCAGCACAATACAGTCTAATACTTCATACTCACACACACCTCATGTTTGTTTTGTTCCCCGTTTATTTCCGTCAGCTGAAGCAACGTGTTGCACTGAAGGTGGACGAGGAAGGAGGTGAAGCAGCCGCCGTCTCTCTCTCCGGGTTCACGCCGCTGTCCACGCGGGCCAAATTCATGGCTGATCGGCCCTTCCTGTTCATCCTCCTGGAGCATCACACTAGATCACTGCTCTTCATGGGGAGAGTAGTGAACCCTTTAAACCAATAAAAGGGAGGCAACACCAGTGAGATGATGTAAACTCCAGCAGGAGTAATACCACAATACCATGTCAAACAGAGAGCCCAGAAAATATCCCCAAATTAATCACTTCCCAAATTATTTGTTCGATTTTCATGGTTCATTCTTAATGCCTATTGTTTGTTTTAATGTTCGGTCGATTACATGGCTGAAGTCTATTACTTGCCTATCCATTAAGTAAAACCCTGCCACATTTAAACCGGCAAGTACTAGAACTGCTGCCTCACAATGCTAGAGACCCCAGTTCGATCCTGAACTCAGGTGCTTTTTGTGCAGCGTTTGCACGTTCCCCCTGTGGGTTTCCTGCGGGTTCTCCAGTTTCCTCCCATATCCCAAAGACATGCTGTTTTCACGGGTTAACTGGTCTCTGTAAAATTGCCCCTAGAATGAGTAGGCAATGGATGAGATAGTGGGATATCTCATAGTGGTATATCTCATAGTGGGATATCTCATAGTGGGATATCTCATATATCTCATGAGATAGTGGGATATGAGTGGATGAGATAGTGGGATATTGCCCCTAGAATGAGTGAGTGGCAATGGATGAGATAGTGGGATAACATAGAACTAGTGGGTGATCAACGGTCGGCATGGACTCGGTGGGCCGAAGGGCCTGTTTACATGCTGCATCTCTAACCCAAACTAAATGAGGAGGGGAGTCATAGCTGGATTCCAGCACTGTTGTGCAGCGGTGTGCAGGTGCCTAATGATGCTGTGTGGTGTCTCTGAGCTCTCTGTTCAAGTACATGTATTTGATGGCTTCAAGTACCAAACTATTTTTTTTAACTTTGCACCTTTTTTTTGCCTCGCCGAGTAGGTCATATGGTTTTGGGTGAGTTGTATATATCTATTGTAAATAAATACAGAAATGCTGAAAGTAGCAGGTAAAATTGCATCCATGCAGAGACAGAAGAGCAAATAGCAATGATGGTGAGACTTCTTGTGTTTGCTGACATTGTTCCATGCTACTGTCAGCAAGCTGGGCATTGTCATGCATATATTACAACACAGAAACCCAGGTGTAGCCATAATTGATCCAATGCGCCTTTGCAGATGCAGTTTCTGCAGCCTTTTACACTGCAATCAAGCTGAAATCATTGAAGTGAAGCAAATTTAGCTTTTTGCAAGTTACTCCCAACATAAATTCCCCTGAAAATCCTATGCTTACGTACACGAGATCCATGTGGGACTTTAATGGTGTACCAAGCTACATTTATAGCTTAGCAGACTATCTGTCCTAAAATATTACATGTACCTATCTGAATGTCGAATTCCTTAGATGAATAAATGGGATTTGGAAATATTTTTAAGTGTTCAGTATGCATTTATGACATTTCAGCCTCTAATCATGTATTCCAATTTTTATATAGTACTCCATGTAATGTTTAAAAAGTTAATGGAAAATGGCTTTCTGCATTCCTATCTATGAGAAGTATTTAATATGATTCTCTGCTCAGCCAGCTTGATCATGCCACAGGTGGCAGGCCACAGGGATCCTCCTCATCCATATCCATGTGCCGATGTTAAAGCCTCTTAAATGCCCTGACCCTATCTGCCTCCACTACCACCCCGGCAGCACTTTCCAGGCATCTACCACACACTGTGTAAAAACAAAATTGCCCTGCACATTACCTTGAAACTCTACCTCTCTTACTTTAAAGCTATGCCCTCTAGTCCTTGATATTTCAAAGGTTCTGATAGTCTACCCTATCTATGCCTCGCATAATTTTATATAATTTTATCATATTTCCCCTCACATTCTGATGTTCCAAGTTTGTCTTTATAGCGTGGTTAAAAAGCTATAACCTCCAGCTGTAGGAGAGGTAATAGCTTTTTAACTATAAAAACGATCTAGTTTTCTGCAGCTTTATATAAAGCTTTATATAGTTCTATGCCTTTTAATCCGAGCAGAATTCTAGTAAAAGCCTCTCCCAGTTGTTTTTCCTCCCACCTACAATCAGTCTGGAGAAGGGGCCCCACTCAAAAATGTCACCTATCAATGTTGTCCGGGGATGCTGCCTAAACCACTGAGTTATTCCAGCACGTAGTGTCCTTTTTTGTAACCAAACATCTGAGTTCTTTGTTTCAGCATCCAATAAACCCTCTTCTGCACCCTCTCCAACGCCTTCATATCCTTTCTGCAATGGGGCGGCTAGAACTGCACACAATACTCCAAATGCGGTCTAAAAATGTCATACAGTATAAAACAGCAACATGACTCTTATGTTCTTAAACATGACTCTTAAACTCCTTGCTGTGACCAATAAAGGCAAGCATACAATATACCTTCTTTATGGCATTAACCACTTGTGTGGCCACTTTCAGAGAGCTACAGACTTGGACCCCAAGATCCATCTGTACATGATTTATGGGAGAGATTGGACTTGTATAACGGATGTTCAAACAGTACTCAACAATACGTTTTTTTCGGACCTGAAACATCACCCATTCCTTCTCTCCAGAGATGCAGCCTGTCCCGCTGAGTTACTCCAGCATCTTGTGTCTATCTTCGTTGTAAACCAGCATCTGCAGTTCCTTCCAACACAACACGTTTTTTCCCCATGTATGTCTGCTTGTACTTAACAATTTGCACAATTCATTATTGATATTCTTCCATCTTGGGATCAAAAGCACACTAAAGAGGACTAAAGTCTTCTATTTAACTTATTATTTTAATTCCCTAAACATCAATTTAATAGAACCCCCTGAATAGAGCAAACATATCAAATTAGATGAAATTTGCTGAGAAGTGAAAACTCGGTCCTCCATTCAAGAACCATGGCGCAGTGGTACACTTGCTACCTCACAGCGCCTGAGACCCGGGTTTGATCCTGACCACGGGTGCTGTCTGTACGGAGTTTGTATGTTCTCCCTGTGATTGCGTGAGTTTTCTCCTGGTGCTCCGGTTTCCTCCCACACTCCAAAGACGTGCAGGTTAATTGGTTTTGGTAAATTGTCCCTAGTGTGTAGGATAGTGCTACAGTACAGGGATCGTTGGTCGGCTCAGACTCGGTGTGCCAAAGGGCCTGTTTCCGAGCTGTATTTTCTAAACTAATCTAATCTAAACCTGGGGTTGATTTTAGCTTGCTGAATTTGGGCTGGCTGGAGAGGTTTGGTTGCAATGAATGTGGTTGTAGCAGCGTTGCTTAATTTTGCAGGAGCTGAGAGAAGGTGTATAGAGGAGAGGTGTTGAAGAAATGAACTCTAATTCCCATAGCTAGGGCTGAGACATTAACAACAGGGGAAACATAAAAATAACTTGCACAAAGAACTAGAGAAGAATTGAGTATACATTTCCTTAACCCAAAGAACGATGAGGAGTCTGAAATGGAGGGTAATGGCTGCCTCACCAACAGTTTGTTTGTCCCTTACTGCTTTGCATTTTAATAATATGTGTTAAATGTATGTTTTTAGTGTTCTTTGGCTTGTTTTATGTGGGGGTGGGTCTTTTTCTAATCTCTAACCTCGACGGAGATGCGATTTTTTTCCGTATCGTATCTCCGTCCACACTGCGGCCTAACATTGAGGAGCTGACGGCCTTTGCTGGAGACCGACTTTTGCGAGCTCCACCACGGGTGCCTAAAGGACTTTAACATTGCGGAGCTTGCTATCCCTTTGCCAGGGATCGACCTCGGAGCTCCAACCATGGGTGCTTGCGGACTTTAAGATCACAGAGCCCGCGGTCTCTAGTCGGAGACCGACTTGGGAAACTCCAAGCCGCAGGAGCTTCGACCGCCCCGATGCGGGAGTTTCAACCGCCGGCTGTGGGAGCTTCGATCGCCCCGACTGCAGATGGTTCGACTGCCCCGACCGCGGGAGAATAAAACAGGAAGAAGTTTGGACTTTATTGCCTTCCATCACAGTGAGGAACGTGGGGAATCCGCTGTGGTGGATGTTTATGTTGACTTTTATGTAGTTGTGGGTCTTGTTGCTTTTTTCTAGTATGGCTGTATGGTAATTCGCATATCATTGTACCTTAATTGGTACATGTGACAATAAAAGACCTTTGAAACCTTTGAAACCTTTGAAGTAAAAACTCTCATCTAATTTAAAAGCACTTATTACACCATAATCTACACATTCACAATTTTCAAAAGTTGAGAAGTGGGATTGGAATTTTTGGTCAACATGGGCTTGATGTGCCGAATAGTCTACATCACCAATGTGTAAACAAGTGTAAAGGGCGCACAAGTCATTCAGATTGTAAACTCAATTCAAATTTAAACATTTCATAAAATACTTAATTTAAAGAAAATGATACATACGCCTTGGAGTTTTAATTTGTTCTTGGAACCTCTGCAGTTAACATACTCTTTATTTGGATCTACTGTCGTTTTTTTGGCGGCACGGCAGCACAGCGGTAGAATTGCGGCCTCACAATAGACAATAGGTGCAGGAGGAGGCCATTCGGCCCTTCAAGCCAGCACCGCCATTCAATGTGATCATGGCTGATCATTCTCAATCAGTACCCCGTTCCTGCCTTCTCCCCATACCCCCTGACTCTGCTATCCTTAAGAGCTCTATCTAGCTCTCTCTTGAATGCATTCAGAGAATTGGCCTCCACTGCCTTCTGAGGCAGTGAATTCCACAGATTTACAATTCTCTGACTGAAAAAGTTTTTCCTCATCTCCGTTCTAAATGGCCTACCCCTTATTCTTAAACTGTGGCCCCTGGTTCTGGACTCCCCCAACATTGGGAACATGTTTCCTGCCTCTAACATGTCCAACCCCTTAACGGTGCCCTGGGAGGAGGCTGTGGACGAGGCATTTGAAAGGAAAAGGCTGAGATATTCCAACCTTGCAGTAGAGGCAGAGGAGCGAGGTTGGAGTGTAAGAGTGTGTCCAGTGGAGGTGGGGTGCAGGGGCTTTGTAGCCAGTTCCACTGCAAGGCTCCTGAGGGAAGTTGGAGTCAGAGGGCAGGTCCAAAGGAGGGCAATCAAAGAACTTGCAAATGCCGCCGAACGGATCAGTCACTGGCTGTGGCTGAAAATAAAAGATACTGTCTGGGCTGCCACGTGACCATCTAGAGGCTAACCATAAGACACACACCCAGGGCTGATCACCCTGTGGTGGGCCTGCCTCGACTGAGGGTGTCTTGTGATAAAAGGTCGAAACACCCAGTGACGTTGAGGTACACAACTGAAGATGTGTCTGAATGGTAGCAACATCACCTAGTGGTCACCCCTAAGAACAACACCAGTCAATTGTAGTGCAAACCTTAGGGATTGTAACATCTAGTCCTACTAATCAATATGTTTCGATAAGATCCCCTCAGATCCTTCTAAATTCCAGTGTATACAAGCCTAGCCGCTCCAGTCTTTCAACATATGACAGTCCCGCCATTCCGGGAATTAACCTAGTAAACCTACGCTGCACGCCCTCAATAGCAAGAATATCCTTCCTCAAATTTGGAGACCAAAACTGCACACAGTACTCCAGGTGCGGTCTCACTAGGGCCCTATACAACTGCAGAAGGACCTCTTTGCTTCTATACTCAACTCTTCTTGTTATGAAGACCAACATTCCATTGGCTTTCTTCACTGCCTGCTGTACCTGCATGTTTCCTTTCAGTGCCTGATGCACTATGACACCCTGATCTCGTTTTACATCCCCTTTTCCTAACTTGACACCATTCAGATAATAATCTGCCTTCTTATTCTTACCTCCAAAGTGGATAACCTCACACTTAGCCACATTAAATTGCATCTGCCATGCATCCGCCCACTCACACAACCTGTCCAAGTCACCCTGCAACCTCATAGCATCTTCCTCATAGCATCTTCCTCACAGCTCACACTACCACCCAGCTTTGTACCATCTGCAAATTTGCTAATGGTATTTTTAATCCCTTCATCCAAGTCATTAATGTATATTGTAAATAGCTGCGGTCCCAGCACCGAGCCTTGCGGTACCCCACTAGTCACTGCCTGCCATTCTGAAAGGGACCCATTTATCCCCAATCTTTGCTTTCTGTCTGTCAACTAATTATCTATCCATGTCAGTACCCTACCCCCAATACCATGTGCTCTAATTTTGCCCACTAATCTCCTATGTGGGGACCTTGTCGAAGGCTTTCTGAAAGTCGAGGTACACCACATCCACCGGCTCTCCCCTGTCAATTTTCCTAGTTACATCCTCACAGTGCCAGAGACCCGGGTTCGATCCTGACTACGGGTGCTGTCTGTACGGAGTTGGTACATTCTCCCCCTGAACTGCATGGGTTTTCTCTGGGTGCTCCGGTTTTGTCCCACACTCCAAAGATGTACAGGTTTGTAAGCAAATTGGCTTGGTACAATTGTAAATATTCCCTAGTGTGTAGGATGGTGTTAGTGTGCGGGGATCACTGGTCGGCGCGGACTCAGTGGGCCGAAGGGTCTTTTTCCGTGCTGTATCTCTAAAGTAAACTAAACATCCATGATTGAGGACTGGTTGCCCTTCTCCTGCTCTTATGTAAACAATGAAAGCTGAACAATAATTTGCCTTCTGTATCATTCTAATAAAGACATAAAATGATTGCACATCTCATTGGAAATTCAGGTTTAGATCTCAGGCTCAACATAACAGAATAAAAATCATCCCCAAATGGTGTAAATCTCCAAGGTGGAACAAATACCTCATTAATTAGGATTTTAATGGAATTGCTAATTCTAACTGCAGTGTAGCAAATAAAAAGCATTTTGCAGCATACTGAATGGCAGAGGATGGAAGAGTTAGCCTGTGTAATTTGACTTCTGATACTAAATAGAGACAGCAGTAGAGATAAAGGTTGCAGCTCAAGATTAGCAAACGATATGAATTGATTAAGCACACAATCTGCAAGTAACTTTGGATCAAGCGGCTTCGAAAGGGAGGTAATTGACATGTCCTGTGTCCAGGTAATGAAAAAGCAATTTTAAACTGCAATACAAATGGGCAGTGCAGTGTAAGTTTTTTAAATTCACTTTTCAGATGTGAATCATGTTGGCAAAGCCATTTATTTCCCATTCCCCATTTTCCTCAAGAGATGGGTGGTGAGTTGCCTTCTTGAATGACTGCAGTCTGTGTGGTTATAATCAAGGTGGAGAAGGAGCACTTGGGATAGTTATTGTGAATCTCAAGGCCTTGCATCAGTAACACACAGAAACCCTGAATAAATGGCGGAAGGAGTCCACCATCTCGTACAAAAGCCACCCTGCCCAGCCAACACCTGCCCAATCCGTGGAAGAGCCGGCAGTTCCTCCCTCGGCTTCACAAAATAAAGGAAGTGGTAGCAAGTCATCCTAAATCCTAAGAGACTGCCAAAGAAGAGGAATTTTAGAGTCTTTAAAATTTTAGAGATCAATCTGCAGAAGAGAAGAAATGTTGCCTATCCATGTTCCCCAGAGATGCTGCCTGAGCCGCTGAGTTACTCCAGCATTTTGTATCTATGTTAAGAATCGTTAAGTGTTAATTGCACAAATAGCCCTGTTTTCAGCTGATTTTAAATTAAGACTGAAACAATGATACACATAGGGGAAAAGTTGAACGGAACAGCAACAAGTCCAACTCGTGGTCTAAGGCTGGAGACACAAGGCACTGCAGATGCTGGAACCTTGAGCAGAAAACAAAGGCCTGGAGGAACTTGTGTAGGAAGGAGCAGCAGATGTTGGTTTAAACTGAAGATAGACACAAAAAGATGGAGTAACTCAGCGGGTCAGGCAGCATCTCTGGCGAAAAGGAATATTTGATATTTCGGGTTGAGAACCTTTGTCAGATCTGGAGGAACTCAGAAGGTCAGGCAAGGAATGGACAGATGACGTTTCAGGTCGAGATTCTTCTTCAGACCTTTCTTCTGAAGAAGGATCCCGTCCCGAAACGTTGTCTGTCTATTTCGCTCCGCGGATGCTGCCTGACTGGCTGAGTTCCTTCAGCATTTTGTTTTTAGCTCCACTGTAAGAAGGTATTGACATGTCAACCGTGGACTGACATTTGGTTTTGGCCGTCGTGAATCAGCTGTCACATAAACGCAGAGTCAGAGTCCAATACGAGTCCCTCCAGGAGTTCATGTTCGTCTTTGAGTCAGAGAGATCCGAGTCCAAATTATGAATTGAGTGCTGTTGTCAAATGAGATGGTTTAGGCGGCAGCGGAACAGGGAAATGTTTCCCAGAGGGGGATGAGCTGAGAGAGAGAGAGGATTAGAGAAGCTTAAGTTTGACAGTCTGAGAAGTGTGTGGTTAAGAATTGATTTCACTTAAGCATACAAAATCTTAAATGGTATGCACAAAGTAAATACAGATTACTACTTCAAAGTGAGCCAGGAGAGCGGTCCAGAGGTCATAATCAGACTTGAAGGAAATGTAAATATAAAATATATTAGAAAGGAATTCTTTCTTTTTCTATCAGCTATGCCTCACTGGTAGCATCTTGCTTCTGAGGCACAAGGTCATGGTCCCAGTCCAGAGACTTGAGCGCACAATTGATCAGTCGCACTATCACGTGGACTGGAGTTTGCAAGTCGTTCCCTGACTCCAAGGGACTGAGTAAGAAATATAACAGTGTGCAGACTATCCATTGTAAGTAACGCATGGTCTTACAGTTCAGATCTGAATCTAAAGATGTGTCCATTCCCTCAGGTAATAAAAATTCCATTGCATTTTTAAAAGTCAAGTTCGGCACTTACCGAAGTATTTTGTGTCTCCTCGACCAACACAAATAAAACAAACAACTTAGCTGTTGCAATTCTCCATGTTATAACAATCTAACACCAGACTCCTAGGTTCTACAGTGTTTCATTGTCATATGTACCAACAATGGAACAGTGAAATTCTTACCTGCAGCAGCTTCACAAGTTTGCGGATGACACCACTGTATCACTGTAGGATCTCGAACAATCATGAGACGAGGATAGGAAGTCAACAACAACCTCTCCCTCGAAGCAAGAAACAGAAGCGAGTTATTGACATCAGGACATGAGGTGGTTTACACGCCCCAGTTAGCATCGCATCAATGGTATTGAAGTGGAGATGCTCAAGATTTTCAAGTTCCAAGGCATAAGTATCATCAACAATTTGTCCTACACCAACGGCACTGAAGCAATGGACATGAAAATGCACCAACGCCTCTACTTTCTCAGAAGACTAATGAAATTTGGCATGTCTCCAACAACTCTTACCAACTTCTGCAGATGCAATGTACAAAATTATTCAAAGGGATGACTCGCAATTTGGTTTGGCAACAGCTCTGCCCAAGACCACAGGAAATTGCAGGGAGTAGTGGATGAAGTCCAGTCCATCACACAAACCAACCTTAACCCAGGGTATTTGCCCAATCTCCCAACCTACTTCGATGCACCTCATATTCCACTTGGGTAGCTTGCAACCTAATGGTACAAACATTGAATTTTCCAAATTTAGGTAACTAACCTACAAACAACCCTTCCCCACCCCCCTTCCCAGTGCCCTACTGGGACATACTCATTTCTGCCTTCTCCCCTCCCTCCGTCCTCTTTCACTTATTTCCTTCCTCTGGTTTCACAACTCGCACCTTTTCTATTCTTATCTCACACCCATTGCACTTTATCTGTAACTGTAACACTATAACGCTTTCTTCTGCACTGTTGTACTTTCCTCTTTGCACTACCTGTTATAGTTCTGTACAGCTTGATTGGACTCATGTATAGTATGATTTGATTGGGTTGTATGCAAAGCTTTTCATTGTATTACAGTGCACCTGGCAATAATATACCAATACCTTCTCCTTCCCCTTCTCTTCCTTTTCATTACCCTTCCCTTCTCCTTCCCCTCCCATCCCTCAAGGTGAAGAACATCCTTCCATTTCATTTCTCTAACCTTCTGAACTGTTCAGATATTACTTTTTGTTTAGTAGTCCGACCTTCTCATCACCCCCAATAGTCTAGCCCTTGTGGCAAGGTTACAGACTTTCCGGACAACAAGAAAAAGTCTTAGATTGAAAGAAAAGAACCTCAGCACAGAAGAGAGGTTCCCCTCTCCCATCATAGATGAGGTCCTCACTCGTGTTTCCTCGGTAACCCGCAGCTCCACCCTTGCTCCCCCTCCCCCTAGTCGCAACAGAGACAGAGTCCCCCTAGTCCTTACCTTCCACCTCATACAACACATAACCCTCCGAAATTTCCGCCATCTCCAACGGGATCCCACCACTAGCCACATTTTCCCATCTCCACCCCTTTCCGCCTTCCGCAGAGACCGTTCCCTCCACAACTCCCTGGTTAACTCAACCCTTCCCACCCAAACCACCCCTACCCCAGGTACCTACCCCAACAACTGCATAAGATGCAACACCTTTCGCTCAACCTCCTCCCTCGAATCTGTCCAGGGACCCTGACAGTCCTTTCAGGTTAGGCATTGGTTCACTTCCCCTTCACCTCCAACCTCATCTACTGTATCTGTTGTTCAAGATGTGGATTCTTATACATCGGCGTGACCAAATGCAGACTGGGAGATCGTTTCGCGGAACACTCAGCCTGCCTGAACCAACCTGATCTCCCGGTTGCTGGACACTTTAATTCTCCTTCTGATTCTTACACAGACCTTTCTGTCCCTCGGTCTCCTCCATTGTCAGAGTGAGTCTAAACGCAAATTTGAGGAACAGCATCTCATATTTCCCTTGGGCAGCTTACAGCCCAGTGGTATGAATATTGATTTCTCTCACTTCAGGTAGCCCCAGCATTCCCTCTCTCTCTATCCCTCCCCCACCCAAGTCGCACAAGCTTCTCGTTTTCACCCTACAAACAGCTTACAATGGCTTGTTTCCTTTATCATCGTTACTCTTTTTCATATCTTTCATTCATTGTTCTTTATTTCTCCACGTCACTGGCTGTATCTCTCTTTATATTTCCCTTATCATTAACCACTCTGAAGAAGGGTCTCAACCCAAAACGTCACCCATTCCTTCTCTCCAGAGATGCTGCCTGTCCCGCTGAGTTACTCCAGCTTTTTGTGTTTATCTTCAGTTTAAACCAGCATCTGCAGTTCCTTCTCACAGAATATATTTCAGGCTGATTGCCTTCACAATGGTTTAAGTTGTTGTCTTTGTCTATATTCAGTTCCATTATGGACAAAAACCTCAATGATACTGTCTACTTTTTCCCACTGTTTTCTCCAGCTTATTATAAATTATCTTTCAACACCTATCGTTAACTTATCACACATGCAAAATATTAGTAAGGACAATTTTTTTTCGTAAACTTTGCAGCTGACAATATTTTAAAACATTTGCATTCTCATATAGTGTTGTACAAGGAGACACTGCTCTCTATTTCAAGAGGACTCTGCGATCAATGGCTCTAAATCAATTGAGTCACTTTCTTTGTCAGCTTGCATATAATCTGATCAGTAAACAAGTTAAAAATAAATTCCATTCTATTTATCTGTAGTTGACCCTTTGAGTCAACAGATCTTCATGTTTTGCCAACATTCTTCTGAACTCTGACTGGTTATGGTGACGATGGCACACAATACTGAAAGAAATGCAGAACCTTCATTGAAATGCCATTTAATTTCATGCAAAGGTGTCCACAGTTGAATCTGTGGTCCATTTTAACCTTCAATCTTTGTTTCCGGGCCACATGGTATAAACAGCTCTATCCTAATTACACTCACCATGCATTAACAAATCTGTCCAGTTTTAATTGAATCCCTGGATGTTGGCTACCCTTAGCACCAAGATCTATTGATGAATAAATCATCAGGAACACCAAGATTTGTTATGAGCCATGGTCTGAGATGTCAGTAAATTAACAGAAAAATTGATTTAACCCATATATTTGGGTACCATAAGCCACTTTTGAATGCATAATCTTCAAATTAGTCTTTTGACTGCTCTCCAAAGGCCCTTGTGCCTTGTTGTAAGTTTCTCTCCCCTTCTTCAAAAGTCTCTTTCTATTTCCTTCCATTTTCATTCATTACAGATGTGGCAAGGTGGCGCAGCGGTAGAGTTGCTGCCTTACAGTGCCAGAGACCCGGGTTTGATCCTGACTACGGGTGCTGTCTGTACGCTGTTTGTACATTCTCCCCATGACCACGTGGGTTTCCTCCCACAGTCCAAAGTGCAACAGGTTTGTAGGTTAATTGGCTTCAGTAAGAATTGTAAATTGTGCTGTTGTACAGGGATCGCTGGTCGGTGCAGACTCTGTGCGTCGATGGGCCTGCCTCTGTGCTGTATCTCTAAACTAAATTTAACTCTTCAAAATCTATATGTAGGAAGGAACTGCAGATGTTGGTTTAAACCGAAGATAGACACAAAAAGCTGGAGTAACTCAGCGGGACAGGCAGCATCTCTGGAGGGGAGGAATGGGTGATGTTTCGGGTCGAGACCCTTCCTGATGTTGACACAGACCACCGTCCTTAATTTACCTCCCTCAAGTCCTCAGTGATCTATTATTTTCGCCAAAGTGAAATATTTTGGGAAGTTTTATTGAAGTTTAATATAACTACCTACATAAACTAGTGGAACGCATTACCTTGTTTCTGTGATGTACTCTTTATGTAATTCCGGCTGCTTCTGCTACTGAACGTGCTTGCATGCCTGTAAGTTTACTGAGCTGTTCCTTATCTTTATAACTGGATTAGCTTTTTTGCACTTTAACAAAAAGGTTAATCGCATTAGCTGGATAACTTAAGTTACTTAACTTAAAAAACCTTGCCAAAAACCAACAAAAAAGGCAGCACAGTAGCACAGCTGGTAGAGCTGCTGCCTCACAGCGCCAGAGACCCGGGTTTGATCTTGACCTCAGGTGCTGTTTGTTTGGAGTTTGCACGTTCTTCCTGTGACCATGTGGGTTTCCACTGGGTGTTGCGGTTCGCTCCCACATTCCACAGACGTGCAGATTGGTGGTTTAATTGGCCTCTGTAAATTGCCCATGGTATGTAGGGAGTGGATGCGAAAGTAGGATAACATAGAACTAGTGCAACAATGTGATCGATGGTTGGCGTGGATTCAGTGACCGAAGGGTCTGTTTCCGCGCTGAATCTTGCAAAACAAACTTCCTTACTTGGAAAATGTCAACTGTCAGGACAGTTGATAAAGGTTGTTGATAAAACATTTGGTGTCTTTGGCATTATAAATAAATGCATGGAGTTCAAAAAGAAGGAAACAAGGAAACATTCTAAATCATTGGCTTCATGAGCCTCAGATGGAAAATTGCACCCAATTCTAGGCAGCACACTTTGGGAAGGACAGTTCGGTCTTGAACAGAGTGCGGAAGCTATTTACTACAAAAACACCAGGGGGGAACATTGTCAATAGTCAATAGTCAATTTATTTGTCACAGACACATAAATGTGTAGTAAAATGAAAAATTACCCGCAGTTCAACAATAAGACCAGTAAGAATAAGCAATAAAAATGCAATAACACATACAATCATAAACCAACACCAAACAAAAGAAACATCCATCACAGTGAGTCTCCTCCAGTCCCCTCCTCACTGTGATGGAAGGCCAGAATGTCTTTTTCTCTTCCCCTCCCGTCTTCTCCCGCGGTCAGGCTGTTGGAGTTGCCATGTCGGTGCAGTCGGGGCTCCCGACATTGAAGTGCCGTGCCGGACGGTGAAAGGTCCGCGGCGGGCCGACCCAAGCCCCGCGATTCGGGGCGAAGACGCTGTCGCTGCCGCTGCCGGAGCTCCCGATGTCGGCCCCCACCCAGGGGCCTGCGGGCTTCCGACGTCCAGGCGGCCCGCGCCGGAGCCTCCGGAGACGAGTCGCAGCCGCTCCCGCAGCATCCGAAGGAGCCAGCGCCGCAGGTGGTGAGTCCGGGCCGCGGGCTCTGCGAACCAGAGCCCAGGTGGTCCCAACCGGAGGCCGCCAGCTCCAGGTGCATGGCCAATGGTAGGCCGCAGCGGGAACGGAGACATGACACAGAAACAAAGGTCGGGTCTCCGTTCAGGAGAGACACTTTTACAGTTCCCACCCCCCCCCCCCCACATAACACACAACCACAAACACTACATCATATTTAAACTACAATTAAGACAAAAACAACAAAAAACATAAAAGACAACGGACTGCAGGCAAGCCGCAGCTGCGAGGGCAGCGCTGGCTCCTGCAGTTATCAGGCCAAACCTAGCAGCTTGAATTCTTCTCTTCAGAACAAAGGTTAAAGGGAAGTTTAATTGACGTGATCAAAATCAGTAACGGTTTAGCTGGGGTAAATGGAGAGAAACAGTTTGCACTGAATAATGGCCTGGTAACAAGGCGCAGATTTAAAATAATTGGCAAAAGTAGCTTGGAGGGAGATGAGAAAATATTTATTCAGCGAGTTTTATGATCCCGATTGCCTGAAGGGGTGGCAGTAACAGATTCAATAGTAACATTCAAAAGAGAATTTTGATCACTGCTTGAAAAGGATAAATAAGTTGCAGGGCTCTGGGGGAAAGAGCAGGGATGTGGAATTAATTGGTAGCTGTTTCAGAGAACTGGTACCTACTGGTACCTGCATGATGGGCTGATTGACCTCCAACTGTGTCCCACGATTTTATGAACTAAAATAACCACTTAAACTATACTGGCGGAGAAAATCATTTTCCGTGACCTGTTAGATGAACTCGTTGGATCTGTCAGGTCAACATCAATCCTGTTGAGGCCAGATTATAAAATACAAGAACTTCACTCCATCACTCAAATTGATTCTCCAGCCCCGGGTAATTCTGATATTCCATTTGACTTTGTACTTCAGCAACACAGGAATAAAACAACAACAACAAAACAAAAGATCGCGTTCGATCACATGCCTCTATGTGGAAGCAGTGTTTTGATCATTTTAAAATCTAAAGTATCATTTATCAGGCAAAACAGTTATTTTGGGCTTGCACTGGTGTGATGCACCTTCCTTCTGCTGTCTGTCTTAACTACAACCTACAACCCATTTGCTACATACCTCGGGGTGAAACTAGATCGGCAGCTGACCTACAAGCAACACCTTGAAGCTTTCCGTGCTAAAGTCTCGGCATATCATATATCATATATATACAGCCGGAAACAGGCCTTTTCGGCCCACCAAGTCCGTGCCGCCCAGCGATCCCCGTAACATTAACACTATCCTACACCCACTAGGGACAATTTTTACATTTACCCAGCCAATTAACCTACATACCTGTACGTCTTTGGAGTGTGGGAGGAAACCGAAGATCTCGGAGAAAACCCACGCAGGTCACGGGGAGAACGTACAAACTCCTTACAGTGCAGCACCCGTAGTCAGGATCGAACCTGAGTCTCCGGCGCTGCATTCGCTGTAAAGCAGCAACTCTACCGCTGCGCTACCGTGCCGCCCATCACCTCCTGTGATGCTTGGCCTGAGAATGATCAGCCATGATCACATTGAATGGCGGTGCTGGCTCGAAGGGCCGAATGGCCTACACCTGCACCTATTGTTTATTGTCTATTGTCTATTGGATCGTCATGGGGCGCCAGGACATCTACTCTTCGAACCAGTGCTCTTGCACTCCTGTACAGCGCCAATGAGTATGCCGCCCCAGCATGGTGCCGCAGCGCTCATACCAGCAAGCTAGACGCCACCCTCAATGACACCATGCGGATCATCACTGTCTGCCTACGCCCTACTCCCACGGATCTCCTGCCGGTGCTCGCGGGTATCGCGCCTGCCAAGCTTCGCAGAGAGTTCTTCACTCATAGGCTGGTGTGCAAGGCCCCATCGGATGCCAAACATCCTTTGCACCACCTCGCCCAGGATTCACAGCAACTGGGACCTCAACGCCTGTCGTCTCGTCACCCTTTCTCCCGTCATGCAGCGACCCTCTGTGGCTCCGGTTTCAACATACTAGGAGCATGGAGAATCAGCTGGGAACAGACATCGCGACCTCCTCAATTCACTGTTGCACCGAACACCACAGCCCCACCCGGCTGGGACACGCCCCGCAAAGAGTGGGTCGCCCTGAACCGGCTCCACACAGGGGTCGGCCGGTTCAACGCCAACATGCATCGTTGGGGGTTGCGTCCATCAGCAGCCTGCGTGTGTGGAGCAGACCAGCAAACAGCGCAGCACGGCATTTTCGACTGCAATGTCCTCCGTCCCCCTGGTGAAGGGGTAGACCTCATGGCCCTCGACAACAGCACATTGCACTGGCTACAGCGCCTGGAGGGCGTTACATAATTGCTGCTGCCTCAAACGCAAGAAGAAGAAGTTGCACCTTCCTCTCAGCTAACAATGAACCATTCTACATTTCCTGTCTGCTTTGATCTGTCTTTTTCGCAACTTACCTTTCCATATCTCCAGACTCCCTCTCCCCCAACTCTCAGTCTGAAGAAGGGTGTCGACCCGAAACTTCACTCATTCCTTCTCTCTAGGGGATGCTGCCTGTCCCCGCTGAGTTACTCCAGCATTTTGTGTTTATCTTTGGTGTAAACCAGCATCTGCAGTTCCTTCCTACATGATGCTATGCCCTTGTTATGTGAACTAATGTGTCCAACAGGACAAAATAATTTGGACATTGTTATAAAATTAAGGGCATTCGTCGGTTTTTAACCCAGAAAACATTGGCAAAAAATACTCATATTAAGGATTTGCATACATATACACAAATGTAAGTAACACAAAATGCATACTGACATTAGATATGTACAGAATCAGACAGAAGCATTGCAAAACTAAACCTATGTGAAGCATTGAATAACTCTGTCAGAGGCAGGGGATGGAGTGAAGGCATAATGAGAACAAAGAATTAATGGATTGTTGGTTGATCTTTGAGACTTTACCAAGTAAAAACCTCAAAGAAAATGCCATTTAAAATATCTGCCAGAGCTGAGAAGCCCTTGTGTGTCAATGGCCACCAGAAACATCACACAAACTCCATCAGTTCATGTTGTTATCTAGAACATAAATTGTGTTCGCAGCAAAGCAAGACCTGTGCCAAAGATTTATAATTAGGATAGTTTTGGAAGGAAGACAATGAAAGGAAGGCAGAAGGATGGTTTGATTGGGGGAATGAAGAGATTAAAAATGTACAAATAATCTTAAACAAGGGCAAAGTAAGATGTAGGAAGGTAAGCTGTGGAACAGTCAAGATGAGGAAGGAGTACGAGAGAAACACACGAACACACATGTTTGTGTGTGTGTCTCTTCCTCCTTCCTTAGCTTGACTGGCATGTGTGTATGTGTGTCTATGTGTGTGTGTCTATGTGTGTGTATGAGTGCGTGCTTGTGCATGTGTATATGAGTGAGTGAGTGAGTGAGTGAGTGAGTGAGTGAGTGAGTGAGTGAGTGAGTGAGTGAGTGAGTGAGTGAGTGAGTGAGTGAGTGAGTGAGTGAGTGAGTGAGTGAGTGAGTGAGTAAGTGATTGAGTGAGTGTGTATGGTGTGTGTGTGTGCGTGCATGCGGAGTTGGGGGTTGGCAGCAACTAAGACAAATGTAGAATCTTTAAGAGAAAAGATCCTTCCACAGTTCCCTGGAAGGGACAAAACAAGGAGACAGAGTGGTGAAGAAGGCAAAGGGCGTACTTGCCTTCCTTCATAAGTCAGAGCACAGAATATAAGAGTTTGGCTGTTATGTTGCAACTTTACAAATCATGGGTTTGACAGCACTTGAAGTTTTGCATGTTGTTCTGGTCACCACACAATAGGAACAATGCGTTTCAGCTGATGAGAGTGGAGAGGTGATTCATTGGAATATTGCTGGATTTGAGGGCTTTCCTAAATGGGTAGAGATTGGATAGGTTGGCCTTGTTTTCCCTGGGGTGAAGGAGGCTGAGAAGTGTCTTAATGGAAGTACATAAGATCATGAGAGACATAGAAAGGGTATATAGTCAAACTCAAGATAAACACAAAAAGCTGGAGTAACTCAGCGGGATAGCCAGCATCTCTGGAGAGGAATCGGTGGTGTTTCGGGTCGAGGCCTGAAGAAGCGTCTCAACCCGAAAAATCACCCATTCCTTCACTCCAGATGCTGCCTGACCCCTTGATTTACTCCAGTTTTGTGTGTCTATCTTCGGTTGAAATCAGCATCTGCAGTTCCTTCCTACACATAAAGTCAAACTCTTTCTCCCATCTTAAAGATGTCAACATTTTAATCAGAGTGCTGTGGCGGTGCCCGGGGATGAGGGCACTCCCTGGGTCATCCCCCTCGGCACGGGTTGGATAGGGCAGGGGAGGGGACTAGTGCCACGGGGTTTGCCTGAAGGGGCTAGAGAGAACTCGTGCTGGAGACTGGAGAGAGTGGATGTTCTGATGCTGCATTAAAATTACTGTTAATACTTACCTGGCGTCTTGTCTGATTTCTACTGCGTCCAGACCCACTACAGTGCATCATTTTAAGATCAGAAGGGGGAGATTTAAAGGCAATTTTAGGAGAATGATTTTTTATGCAGAGAGTGGCTGATATCTGGAATGCGCTGCCAAAGGAGGTGATTGTATTTAATTAAAAAAACAATCACTGCAATTAAGGATTTCACTGTGCCTTGTCACATGTGATAATAAAGTATTCCATTCCATTCCATTTCACTTCGGACGTTTAAATAGGCAGGGCATAGAGGAGATGGTGCTAATGCGAGCAGATGAGATGAGTGTAAGTAGGCAAAAATGTCAACATGGATGTAGTGGGCCGACGGGCCCAGCTGTATGAATCTATGACTCTAAAAGGTGGAGCAGATAATGGATGATGTTTGAGTGGTTGGAAGATTATTGGAAGCAGGATGGGAGAATCTCATGACAGGGACAGTAAAAGTCAGCTTATCTTAAATTCTTTGCTCATTAATGCTTCACCGTTATTTATAGTAATGAAAATTGGGAAAATGAAGAGTGAAATGAGTAAAGAAGGAGTTTTTTATTTTCAAATTAAGATCTGTTTCAGAACAATTCAGAACAAACTCTTCCCTCTGCTGACTCCAATCGAAGCTCTGCATCAGCTTTGCTTGTCCGGTTAAAGCCATTTTCAGTAAGTTACAAAGATTTACTGACCTGAGTTGAATATGCTCAACAACTGGCATTTCACAACTCACTAGGGTCAAGAATTTCAAAGACTCGCCATCCTCCATCAATCACAAAAACACATCTATCTTTTCAACATTGAATTCTCCAATTTTAGGGAAATAACCTACAAACAATCCCCCCCCCCCCCCCCCCTCCTTTTTATTTTTTATTCTTTTTCCCATCGATCTTCTCTGAGCTCCACTTGGACTCCCACCCATTTATCCCCTTCCACCTAGATTTCTTCCTCTAGCTTCACGATTAGCTTCACATTGTCTACCCCTATCTCACACCTGCTGCCTGTTCATCACTGTCCTTAGTCCAACCATCTGCCTATCAAAAAAAAACTTTCATCTGTTTCCACCTATCATTTGCCAGGCTTTGTCCTGCCCTCCTCTCTTCCAGCTTTCACCATCCTACCACCACTACTAGGTTAATTCCCGGAATGGCAGGACTGTTGTATGTTGAAAGACTGGAGCGACTAGGCTTGTATACACTGGAATTTAGAAGGATGAGAGGGGATCTTATCGAAACATATAAGATTATTAAGGGGTTGGACACGTTAGAGGCAGGAAGCATGTTCCCAATGTTGGGGGAGTTCAGAATCAGGGGCCACAGTTTAAGAATAAGGGGTAGGCCATTTAGAACGGAGCTGAGGAAAAACCTTTTCAGTCAGAGAGTTATGAATCTGTGGAATTTTCTGGCTCAGAAGGCAGTGGAGGCCAATTCTCAGAATGCATTCAAGAGAGAGCTAGATAGAGCTCTTAAGGATAGCGGAGTCAGGGGGTATGGGGAGAAGGCAGGAACGGGGTACTGATTGAGAATGATCAGCCATGATTACATTGAATGGTGGTGCTGGCTCGAAGGGCCAAATGGCCTACTCCTGCACCTATTGTCTATTGTCTATAAGAGGGATTCCAATCCAAAACATCACCCATCCATGTTCCCCAGAGATGCTGCATTACCCGCTGACTTACTCTAGCACTTTGTGTCTTTTTTGTAAACCAACGTCTGTATTTCCTTGTATTCTCTATCTGGAATACCTACAAAAGATGCAAAAAAATCCATCAGAGATTGATCAGAATCTGAAAATGGAAGATAAATTAACATTAAGTCCTTTCTCTTTTCGATATCAATTCACCTATTTAATAAAACCAGGTTTATGTAATCCTGTGCTAACAAACCACAAAACTTCATCTTCCAACCATTTTCACTTCATTGAAAATTACAATTCAAAACAAGTTTTTAGAAAACCGGATTTTTTGATCAATTCAATGTAAATGCTTAGATTCTACACCAATGTCCTTCTATCTTTTGAAATGAATTACTCGTGTGGTGCCGCTGAGGAGAGATAATTCAGCAAATCATACTGGAAAAAAAATATCATCTTAATGATGCGCAGTTTTATTAATCTGCAAAATATCTTAAGTGATCTTCAGGAATACTGATGGGAGCTTGAAATGAAGTAATAAATTAGAGGGAGATGGGTTGTAAAATAAATTGAAACGTTAAGTCATTTCAACTCTGTGTTTGAAACTGGAATTCTATCATCAGTCCAACATGTTCACCTTAAGAAAATAACTTGGTGTTTATATGCTGCATGCTATTCTCTCTTTCTCTCTCTAATTTGCAGCGCTCTCTCTCTTTCTCCGCAAATGGACAGCTATCCTGGTGTTGTAAAATGAGAGTGGAGATGGTTACGAATCAGACATTAGTGAGTTGCGTCTAAAGAGACGCAGAACGGCTGCTCTGTTGATATTTATACATGGGAGATTTGATGGCTATAGAAGTCAGGCACATGCAGGAATTTGTGGAATTTGTGAAGCAGCTGGTTCAGATAAAAAATCCATCTGTTTTCCCTCTTCAGATCACTTTAATCAAAAAGCAATTCATTCAAATCCATCCTGCACACAAGGTCCATTTGGAATAATTTGAAATGGAGCTGAGAGAATGCAGAAACAAAACAAAAATCAATCTTCATACGATAAAGAGGCACTGATATCTCTTACCTTACTAACAAAAGTCCAAAAACTATTTATTGTTTTAACGGCCCACTGAGTGAAGGATATACAAGGTGGTTAACTAAAATTTTTAAAATAAACAAAAACTGTGAGAACCTCTGTGGTGAGAGGAAAAAGGAATTGGTGTTTCAGTTTTGTCCTTTTACAACATAACAGGAAATATGATAGGGGTAAGTGAATTTTAATTGCTACATGATGAAAAACAAGGAAAAAAGAAAATAGTTATGTGAGCAGAGAGGGGAGACCTGGAGTTTTTTCAAGGAGGGAATTCTTAGAAGAAAAGTGACTTTGCAGATGTTTTGGCTAGAGATGCTTCATCAGAACTGAAAGAGTTGAGGGGGGATAGCAAGTATGAAGATGTGAGGGGGTGAGGGTAAGAGGGCCAAGATCTGGCGAGTAATAGTTGGTTCCCGGTGAGGAGCGGTGGATTGGTGGATACAGTCAGGTCAGGGAGAGAGGGGTAGAGATAGAGGCTGAGATGTGGTGGAGTTAACAAAGGGCTGAAGATGATGGAATCTGATGGGAAAGGAAGATGTGGACAATGGGAATAAAAATAAAGGAGGTAGGGTGGGCAGATGGGAATAATAGGTGGAGGGGACCCAGCGGGAGAAGCATGTGTGTGATTTATAGAAGGCACTGCCTCAAAAAGGCAGCCAGCATCATCAAGGACCCACACCACCCAGGCTACATTCTCATTTCACTCCTGCCATCGGGAGGAAGGTCTGGGAGTCTGAAAACCATGACCTCCAGGTTCAGGAACAGTTTCATCTCAACAACCATCAGGCTCTTGAACCCTACACTTGAGTCTAGTTAGCCATTGCAGAGAGAGTGCAGGTACTCCACAAAATGGTCGCCTGGTTTGTACTTGGTCTCGCCAATGTGGAGGAAGCCTCATCAGGTGCACCGAATACAGCAGCAGGGGTTGGAAAAGGTGCAGGTAAATGTTGCCTCGCTTGAAAAGTTTTTTTTAGGTTCCTGGTTTTTGGCGGAAGCAGAGGTGTCGGAACAAGTGTTGCTCCGCCAACAGTTACAAGGGAAAGTGGCAGAGATTGTGGGAGAGAGAAGGGGGATTGTGGATGGGGAAAGCTCAGTGTACCATGGAGTGACAGAGAGCTTGGTCCCTCTAGAAGGCATGGGGCAAGGGAGGTGAGGCAGTGGTGGGAATGCTTTACACCTGGCACTTTACGTGAAGTTTAATTTATTGTCACATTTAGTTTATTGTCAGTGAGCATGGTTAGCAAGTTTGCAGATGACACAAAAGTGGGTGGCATTGTAGATAGTGAAGATGGTTGTCACAAATTGCAGCAGGATCTTGATCGGTTGGGCAAGTGAGCTGAGGAATGGTTGATGGAATTTAATCCAGGGAAATGTGAGATGTTGCATTTTGGGAGCACTAACAAGGGCAGAATCTAAGTGAATGGAAGGGCTCTGAGGAGTGTTATAGAGCAGAGGGATCTAGGAGCACAGGTACATAGTTCATTGAAAATGGCATCACAGGTAGATAGGGTGGTCAAAAAGGCTTTTGGCACATTGGCCTTCATCAGTCAGTGCATTGAGTATAGAAGTTGGGAGGTCATATTGCAGTTGTATAACTCGTTGGTGAGGCTGGATTTGGGGTGTTGTGTTCAGTTTAAAGCACCGTGTTATAGGAAAGATGCACCTTTAAAAAGGATGCAATATAGGTACTTCTGACAACAAAGCAGCGAAGCAGCTTCATCATTCATCATATTTCCATTTTCCATCTCTGAGAGCTCAATGCCATTTTAAGTAAAGTTGTCAGTTCATTGCCAAGTTGTTGCCAGCTTTGTTCTCTGACCCAGATCTCTTGGGAAATGAACGGAGGCTGGCCCAATCTAATTTCACAAGGCAAAGCCTCTTGCGGCCAGAAGAATACGCATCCACTGTGCTCTCCTACATCAACTGCTGTGTGGAGAATGTCATGGAGGACAAGGAGATAAGGATGTTCCCAAACCGGAAACCCTGGATGAACAAGGAGGTACAGAACCTGCTGAGGGCACGCAAAATTGCCTTTAAATCTGGTGACACTTCAGCATACAGTGTTGCCAGATCACACCTGAACAAAGGTATTAAAAGGGCCAAAGACACCCATAGGCAACGGGTGGAAGACCACTTCAACACCACGGACACCAGAAGCATGTGGCAGGGTGTCAGGGACATCACTGGCTACAAGAGCAGCCCTGCCTGCCCCCACAGCGATATGGCACTGACCAACGAGCTTAACACCTTCTTTTGCCCGCTTTGAAACTGGCAAAACCACCTTGAGTGAAAGAACCCCAGCCGAGGCGGTGGGACAGGTCTTGCAACTGAGCACACAGGAGGTACAACGCGCTCTGCAAAGGGTCAACCCACGCAAAGCTGCAGGACCGGATGGAGTTCAAGGAAGGGTACTGAAGGACTGTGCTGAACAGCTGGCTGAGGTATTCACCATTATCTCTGGCTACGGTCCCCAAGTGCCTGAAGTCGGCTATCATAGTTCCGGTGCCGAAAAAAGCAAAGATCTCCAACCTGAACGACTACCGCCCGGTTGCCCTAACGCCGATAGTCATGAAGTGCTTTGAGAGGCTGGTCCTCTCACACATCAAATCCAGCATCCCTGACCCACTGGACCCACATCAATTTGCATACAGGGCAAATAGATCCACAGAGGACGCCATCTCTCTGGCTCTTCACACTGTCCTGACTCACCTAGAGAGACAGGGCACGTACGTGAGGATGCTATTCATAGACTATAGCTCCGCCTTCAACATGTTCATCCCCACCAAGCTCATCACCAAACTCCACCAGCTAGGCCTCAGCTCGTCATTATGTGACTGGATCCTGGACTTCCTGCTGGAACGACCGCAGGCAGTGAGAATGGGCCCGCACCTGTCCTCCACTATCACCCTGAGTACCGACACACCACAGGGCTGTGTTCTGAGCCCCATGCTCTACTCCCTCTTCACACACGACTGTGTTCCTGCATTCGACACCAACACCATTGTCAAGTTTGCAGATGACACAACGGTGATCGGGCTGATCACCAACGGGGATGAAACAAACTATAGAGCGGAGGTGCAGAACCTGGCGGACTGGTGCTCGGATAACAACCTGTCCCTAAATACCACCAAGACCAAGGAGCTGATCATCAACTTCCGTAGGTCACATAACGGGGAATATGCCCCGATCTCTATCAACGGGGACAGTGTGGAGAGAGTGTCCAGCTTCAGGTTTCTGGGCACTCTCATTTCGGAGGACCTAACATGGTCCAATAACACTGCTGCGCTGGTCAAGAAGGCACAACAAAGACTGTTCTACTTAAGAACACTGAAAAAGTCTGGTCTACCCCAACAGCTGCTGACGACCTTCTACCGCTGCACCATCGAGAGCATCCTAACACATGGCATCCCGGTGTGGTACCTCACCTGCACGGAGGCAGAAAGGAAAGCTCTACAGCGGGTAGTCCATAGAGCTCAGAGGGCCATCGGAACACAGCTACCAGACTTAGAGGGCATCTACAACACACGATGCCTCAGAAAAGCCACCAGCATCCACAAAGACTCTTCACACCCCTGCACCAGTCTGTTCGAACTCCTTCCATCGGGCAGACGATACAAGGCCTTCTACGCCCGCACCTCCAGACTCAGGAACAGCTTCGTCCCCAGGGCCATAGCTGCTATGAACCGGTCCTGCTGAGCCGGATGGCCACAACGCATAGATCAACTTGCACTTTACCCTGTCCAAAACTGTTACAACTGTTTCATTTCGTTGGGTTGCTGCTGTCTAAATTACTTAAATTATTGCATCGTATGGGAGGCGCATTCCCAATCTCGTTGTACCCCTGGGTACAATGACAATAAAGATATATTGTATTGTATTGTATTGTAAGAGGAAGAAGTCTTGTTGAACTATGGTCTCAGAGCTCGAAAGGAGACATTATTCTATCCAGCTCCACTTACATCCAGTGTTCATATAAAGCAAAGGATATTAAAAAACTATGTGTGACATGTCTAGGGCAAAGTTCTGAAATGACAGATACAGATTTCCAAAAATTCTGCTTGTGTTAATATAGAAATGAAGAAAAAATACTGAACATGTCAATCATATAAAACACATCTGTGTAAGAAGGAACTGCAGATGCTGGTTAAGTTAGAGAACTTGAAGCTAGAGAAATAGATATTTATACCGCTGGGTTGTAAGCTGCCCAAGCGAAATATGAGATGCTGTTCCTCCTATTTGCATTTGGCCTCACTATGACAATGGAGGAGGCCCAGGACAGAAAGATCAATGTGGGAATGGGAAGGGGAATTAAAGTGTTTGGCAACTGGGAGATCGGGTAGGTCCAGGCAGACTGAGCAAAGGTGTTCAGCGAAACGATTGCCCAGGCTACTTTTGGTTTCGCCGATGTATAAGAGTACAACCCAGTGATATGAATATTGATTTCTCTAACTTCAAGTAACCCCTGCATTCCCTCTCTCTCCATTCCTCCCCAACCAGATCATACCAGCTTCAAAATTGTCATGTTGAATCTCATTGTCTGTATTCATTCTCACCTAACAAACAGCTAACAATGGCTTGTTTCTTTTATCATTGTTACTTTTTTGCATATCTTTCATTAATTTCTTCTATATCTCTCTACATCACCATCAATATTGCTCATTTCCCTTTCCCCTGGCTCTCAGTCTGAAGAAGGGTCTTGACCCAAAACGTCACCTATTCCTTTTCTCCAGAGATGCTGTCTGACCCGCTTAGTTACTCCAGCTTTTTGTGTCTATATAAAACATATCTATTCTCTGAGTAGTGGCATTGGTGTGAGGTCATTGAGCTTATTCTATTCATTAAGCTTTCAATATTGCAAGCTATAAATTTCCAAAACCTTCATGCATAAATATATTTTCATGTTTTATCACTGATTTGTAAAATGAAGATTGCGTTTTAAGTTAGAAAAACATTTCTGCAGGAATTATGTATAAATGTTAATTTATTTCCTTCCTGTGTTCAGCCAATGTACTGTATCGGTAACAGCTCCTTGTAATTAGAATACTTTATGAATTTTAACGTGAATGCAGTTGTTTAATTGTGACTGTGGATTTAATTGATCTCATTAGTATCAGCACTGATTTCATGTGGAGTTGCTGAAGAGTTGTCTCTTTCAGAGCTCATCTCCCACTTGCTAATTTTGTCTCCTGTGTTCATCCTGTTTATCTTCATCATTTTCTCCACCCACCTTCCTTTTCCTATCTTTAGGTCTGCAGCTAACACACTTTCATCATATCTGTGCCCTGTTGCCTGCTCGTTTATGATTTATGCAACTATTCCAGCAAAAGACTATTTTGTAAGCAATTCTTATGATACCAATCATTCTTTATGGTTATTTACTCCATTCATTTAAAATGAATCACTGATGCTCCACTAATTGAAGAAACTGCTTTAGATCTTGCCATATTTTACAGGCGGCACAGTAGTGCAGCTGGTGGAGCTGCTGCCACACAGTGCCAGACACCCAGGTTTGATCCTGATCTCGCGTGCTGTCTGTGTGGAGTTTGCACATTCTCCCTGTGACTGCACAGGCTTCCTCTGGGTGCTCCAGTTTCCTCCCATATCCCCAAAAATGTACAGGTTTGCAGGTCAATTGGACTCTGTAAATTACCCCTAGTGTTAGTTGCGGATAAGAAAGTGGGATAACATATAACTAGTATGAACGGGTGATCGAAGTCTGGCATTTATTCAGGGGGCTGAAGGGTCTGTTTCCATGCTGCATCTCTAAAATGTTCAGGGAAAACCAAGCCTTTAAATTGAAAGTACTTACATTATTGGGACATTATACCATACAATGTAAAGAGAAGATAGCTGTTTGAACCAAATTGGTTCAATCTGAGTTTTGCATTCAAAAATATTCACAGTAGCATCTCTCATCAGGACCAGACTATTCAGTGCAGTTAATGACCAGGTTTGTGGTCTATTTTTGTGCCAGTTTTTTCCACATTTTTTTGCATACACTCATATAAAATTCTTTATTAATTAAGGGTGGTTGCGTGCTATAAAAAGTATAGTGCACAGTATTTGATTGGTCTACTTTGAAGCACTTCGTAATCATAGTTATGTCCCTTAAAAATTTTGCAAGCTTCATCTGAGATCACCTCTCGTTCTTGGAAAAATGAAGGGAACATAAACCCATACAAGAAACTAGCCATTACAGCAGTCAATCTGGAGAGCCTTCACTAAGAAGGGTCTCGATCCGAAAAATAACCTATTCCTTTTCTCCAGAGATGCTGCCTAACCCGCTGAGTTACTTCAGTTTTTTGTGTCTGTCTTCCCTTTGCTGTAATATGCTTACTTAGATGGAGAGCCAGACTTTTACACAATATTCTAGATATGATTTAACTGCGGCCTTTTATAACTGGAGCAAGACATCTCTCCACTTGCACTCAAATCCTCTTGCAATAAAGGCCAATATTGCATTTGTTTTCCTAATTCGTGATGATGCAAATAAAAATGCCATCTAGTGGATGAAGCACGATCAGCAACTTTGAATCAACTCTCTCAATGATTGATAAACAGATCAAGTTCCAAAAGCATTAAAGTGTTTTTATTTAATGGTTCATGCTTCAGAGGACAATTTCCAAATCGACCTCCATTGTTATCATTACATATAATTGTGTGTCATTCAACCTGGGTGCAAGCATGACTTGACTTTTATATGTGGATCGGAAGGGTTCAGACAGATGTGTGCCAAATGGTAAATGGGACTAGCCCAGAATGCCAACTTGGACGGCATGGACAAGGTGGGGCAAAGGGCTTGTTTCCATGCTCTATAGCTCTATGACTCCCTAACTGTTACTTTTTTAGATTGTAGCCATTTTCATTTTTTGAAGCAGTTTGTAGAAAGGATAGAGCAGACATTACTGCTTGGCAAAAAATGTCATGATTCCAAAGGTCCTGAATCATGGAGTAGATGGTTTAATTAACTTGTATTTATTTCTACCCTTTCAAATCACAGAATGCTACAATGTTAACTGCTCACCTTTAGTGGCAGTCTACTCCTGGGATATGTTTCCAAACTGGTCAAATAAGGCAATTTATTGACAAATGCAACAAATGTTCATTTTTTTCTGATTTGCATAATGTACCAGACAGATTAGATGCAATCTGACAATCGACTTGGAAGAATTACACCTATTAGGTGATAGAAAAATGTCTGATACCGCACACACACACACACACACACACACACACAGAGGAAAATCTACCACCCTACTTCAGGGAATCAAGAATTAGAGGGTGTAGGTTTGAGGGATAACTTTGTCACACGGAGGGTGGTGGGTATATGGAATGAGCTGCCAAAGGTAGTAGTTGAAGCGGGTACAAGAACATTTTAAAAGTGCTGGACAGGTACATGGTGGGTAGAAAAGAGATGGGGGGGGGGGGGGGATATGGGCCAAATGTGATGAGCTTACATGGGGCAACTTGATTGGCATGAATGAGTTGGGCAGAAGGTAGAAATGAAGTGCTGGAGTAACTCAACGGGTCAGGCAGAATCTCTGGAGAAAAAGAATGGGCGACGTTTCGGGTCAGGATCCTTCAGAAGATGTTTGGTATAAACCAGCATCTGCAGTTCCTTTCTACACTCAGTTGGGCAGAAGGGCCTGTTTCTCTGCTGTATAACACCACGACTCTATTGTTCCATACACCTAATTATTTCCACCTCAGCTGCTTAACCATATATCACTTCTAGGGCCTATTCTTCTGCTCACACCATCGTGTCGCAACTTGATTTGATTTCCACCGAGGAAGAGGTGAGGTTATGACAAGAAAGAAAACAGGTAAGCTGCCTGCTAGGAACTTTGTGGAAAAGAGAGCCCTGAAGCAGGAGAGAAATGGGGGCCATAATGATCAGCTCATAGGCTGAGGATTATGGTCTCCTGCTCACCATGAGTCACTCCTGCATTGGTTACCCCTGCTTATTGCATCAGGAATAGAGGCCCAGAAGGAAATTTGCTGACTTTGTGAACATTGCATTATGTCGTTGACATAACTTTGATTAATCACTTATTGGACTTCTATTTTTTGGTGAATGTAAAGACTGAACTCCTCCACTGAATTTCTTCGCCATCTTCTTCAAGCAGATTTGTTAAAATCAACAAAATTTAAATAGAGTAAATAAAGAGAACATATCATAATGACCGAAGGATCAATAACACCAAGGCATGAATTTAAAGTAATAGGCTAAAGTACCAGAGGCTTCGATTTGGGCATCAGTGGCAAGGCCTGCATTTATTGTCCATCCTTAATTGCACTCGAGAAGGTGGTGATGAACTGGCTTTTAATCTGCTGCAATCCTTGTGGACAGTTGTGGGTGAGGTACTCCCATTAAACTGTCGGGCAATGAACTCTAGGATTTAGACCGACAACTATGAAAGAACGGTGGTATTTTCCCAAAGTCAGGATGTTGTTTCCACTTGGCAGAGAACCAGCAGAGAAAGGTGTTCCCTTGCACCAGGTGCCATTGTTCTTCATGGTGGTAAAAGTTACGGTGATAAGAGAGGCAGGGCCGTCTTAACGCATGGGCCTGATGGGCACTTGCCCGGGGGCCCACGAGCATAGGGGCCCCATGCTGATCTGTGTATGTTAAGTGACTTGCAATAAATAAATACTACTTTAAAAATGTAGGTTCAATAAGTGCTTTTTTCGCAACATTTTCGGTCACTAAGTGCTTCTCACAGCGATCTGTAAGTGCTTTTCGCAACAATGTAGCACCCTAAGTCCATCGCTAAGTGCTTTTCGGTAAGTGCTTTTCGCCGGCACAACAGGGGGGGGGGGGCTGGTAGGGAAAGGGGGGTGGGGGAGAGTAACGGTAGGGGCCCCAGTACACTACTTTGCCCGGGGGCCCATAATACTGTAAAAACGGCCCTGAAGAGAGGTGGTAAAAGTTACGGTGATACAGTATGGAACAGTTGGAGTAACCTGGCACAATGATAAGTGGAATGGTTTGCTGTGCTATACTATTACACCATTGTACATGTGTTTTTGTTACCAGAAATTATTTATTTATATGCCTAAACACCTCTGAGGTTAAGCAGACTATATTGAGATTCAGGAAGCTGAATGCTGCAACATTTCTCAATGCCTCTTAAAACCACCGTCAAACATAAGCAAATTCATTAATAAACTAGGGCAAGTGCCTCTGATGGTCCCCTCAGTGGAACCCATCGGATACACAATCCAAGGATGTTCAGGCTTGTAGGTTAATTGGCTTGATAAAATAGTAAGGATTATGTTAGTGTGCAGGGATCGTTGATCGGCGTGGACTCGGTGGGCTAAAGGACCTGTTTCCACGCTGTATCGCTAAACAAATAAGCTATACGTTTATGGCAATAGATAGATTTAGGCTTAAACCTCTAATTGTAGCTGAGTGCATGAGAAGTTAGAAAATTTGACAGGCATGTCAATTGGAAGCCCCAGCTAGCATTGTATAATTTAATTTGAAAAAGGTTAGGGGAAGGATTAACCATTGCAAGAAGCCCAGTGCTCTGGTGTGCTGAGTATCCTATATTACTTAAGTGTCATCTCTTGAAAGACAACCAATTTGGAATAAATAACACAGGATTAATGTTGAGGAGGCAGTAATCGAATTTTGCAGAAGTTTCCCACTGATCTTGATAGGGTTTAATTATTAAAAGAGAAAATGTTGAACTATTGGGGCTTTCTTATTTTATATCTTACATTGAATAGCATACCTTGGTAGATCATCTTTAAATTCTCTTAAATTATGAATCTGGGAAATTTACATGTCCAAAGATCAACTGGATAGAGAGAAATGAATGATCAAATTTTATGTCAACAATAGAGCGATAAGGGGAACTGTAAGAGCTGCTGCCTCAAAGCGCCAGAGACATGGGTTCGATCCTGACCACGGATGTTATCTGTGAGGAGATTGCGCGTTCTCTCTGTGACTGTGTAGGTTTTTTCCAGGTGCTCCGGTTTCATTCCAAAGACGTGCAGGTTTGTAGGTTTATTGGCTTCTGTAAATTGCCCCGTGTGTAGAATGCGAAAATGGGATAACTTAGAACTAGTGGTTCGGTGGTCGGCATGGACTCGGTGTGCCAAAGGGCAGGTTTCCACACGGTATCTCTCTAAATTAAACATATACGGTGCCTCTCAAATCCTTCTTCAAGCAACGATGAATTGTTTGCGACCATTTTCAGCTGGAAGAGCCCTGTGAAAAATGATCCATTGCTACTTCTTTCTAGGGCCCCAAGTGCTGGAGTAACTCAGTGGGTCAGTCAGCATCTCGGGAGGACATTGATAGGTGACGTTTCAAGTCGGGACACTTCTTTAAAAGTACAAAATTGTCCAGGTTTAACTTGTCATTTTAACACACCAATTAATTATCCTCAATTCTCATGAAGAGTTCTTAGGCTTTAGACTCTAGAGATACAGCGTGGAAACAGGCCCTTTGGCCCATCAAAGCACTGACCAGCAATCACCCAGCACACTAGCACTATCCTACACACGAGGGACAATTTATAATTTTACCAAAGCCAATTAACCTACAAACTTGCACATCTTTGGAGTGTGGGAGGAAACCGTACAGCCAACATCCGTAGTCAGCGTCGAACTAGAGTCTCTGGCTCTGTAAGGCAGCGACTCTACCGCTGTGCCACTGTGCCGCCCTAATGAAATCTCGATCTGTTTTTCTTTCCACAGATGCTGCTAGACCTGAAGAGTCCAGCATTTTCTGTTTCTTTTCAGATTTCCAGCATCCGCATTTTTAAAATATTTCACCGTCCTGTTGTTCTACTCGCAATCATCAGTAAACTGCAGTAATACTGTCTCACTACAAACTGCCTACTATTCAGATAGTTAAAATGGAGTCGTTGTTGTTTGCCACTTGTCTTCAAATAAGTCCATGACGTCTAGTGTTGAGTTGTGCACATGGGTCACTGATTAGACCAATGTGGGCTTAATGGATCCTTCCAAACTGGTGACAGAGATGTAGGAATGCTCTAACATCAGTTGTTCTTCATTTTCACGATTCTCTTATCGTCTTTGCTTCCTCCATTCTAGCTTCCTCATATCAGCGAGCACTGTTTATTTTGTGGGTATGCCAGACAGGATGATCCATTGCAAGTTGTTCCCCGTGGAGTGTGTCAATATTGAAACTCTTGAAGGATGTTCCGAGAGAGTCTTTGAATCTCGTTTTCTGCCCACCGCTCGATCTCTTGCACTCAGTCAGCTCTCTGCAAAGTAGCTGCTTTGGTATTCTGTCAACAGACATTCTTCTGACACATCCAGCCCCTTTCTTTCAATGACATGAGGCTGCCTGGGAGATTTATTTGGGACAGAATTTGTGTGTTTGAAATCTTGTCTTGCCGCTTGATGTGGTATTTTGCGTAGGCAGATCAAATGGAAGTGGTTAAGCTGTCTGGCATATCTGCTGTACTATCTGCAAGTGTAAAGCGGGTTTGTAAACAGCATGATACGCCTTCTGCTTGGTCTTTACGCTGATTCCTCTTCATTCCCACACTTTACTTCTCAGTCTTCCAAAAGCAGAGCTGGCTTTTGCTATCCTGTTGTTGACATTGTCATCAGTGTTGATTGATCTTGAGAGAGTGCTGCTAAGGTATGAGAACTTGCCCACCACTGAAAGACCTCTGACCATTCACAAGGATGTTTGGTTCTGTGCATGGGGTGACTGGTGCAGGTTGATGCACAACTTCTGCTTTTCTATGTGCTGATTGTGAGGGCAAACGTTTCCACAGGTATTGGCAAATTTAACCATGCTTTCCTGCATATCAGTCCAAGCTTGCACTGAGTGTACAGTCATCAACAAAGAGGAAGTCCCTGAAGTTGCTTTTTCACACTTTGGTTTTGGCTAAGGTTAAAAAGAGCACTATCAGTTCTGTATTTAAGGTTGATTCCACCTTCTTGATCAGGGTGGGCAGCAGACAGCATTGCAAAAAACACAGTATTAAACTTTGTGGCAGTAAGCACAAAGCTTTGATTCACATAATTGGTGTCCAGTAATGTGTCTGGAGTCTCTCCATCAGCCACTTTGGCCATATACTGCAATAGAGCAGTCGGACAATTGTGATGAACCTTTTGAGGCAATCATTGCATGACATTGTATAAGCCTTCACGACAGAGTTAAAAGCTTTTGTGAGATCGACCAAGGTGATGAACTAGTTGCACTTTCATTCCTGGCACTTCTCTTGGAGATGTCTTGCTGCAAAGATCATGTCTACTATTCCAAGACCTTCACGGAAATGACATTGGTTTTCTGGGAGTAGGCCTCCGTCAAGGTGAGTGATTGGTCTGTTTAACACAACTAGCAAGGATTTTACCAGCAGTCAAGAGTAAAGAGATTCCTCTGTGAATATCACAGACATGATAGTTCCCCTTATGTTTGTATAGACGTGTAGTTGAGGTGCCTTTGAAGTCCTGGAGTGCTTATTCCTGGTTCCAAGAGACATGAAGTTGCTCTGTCACTTTCTCAATCATGAGTGGTTCCTATTCTTTGAAGATTCTAATGGTATTGCATCTGCTCCAGGAGCTTTTCCACATAACTGTGACACTGATGTTTGAACTTACACAAGGTCTGGGGATTCAGCAAGATCAAGGCGTATTGTAAGTTGTGGAAGGTGATCTATTGCTTTATCACTAACTATAGGTGGTCTATTTCAGACAAAGCCGAAATGCTCTCAAGAATGCTCTGGAGAATATGGATAGGTGATGTTTTGGGATCATTCTTCAAACTGATCGCACTGGAATAGTTGGAATAGTGAATGATCGGTGGATGAGCAGAAAGGTGAACAAAGGTGAAGAGGATGACTAAAGGCGACAAAAGGGAAAAAAACAAGACAAGGAGACAAAAGGGTGTCATATAAGAAGAGGAGTGAAATGTAAAGCCAAAGGGAGGTATATAGGTGAAAGTGCAGAGCAAGGGGGAGAGGGGCAGAACTACTGCACGGTAGTTGAAATGTGTGTGCAATGGGGAGGGGAAGTGGTGGTTAGGAAAGATCATAAGACATAGGAGTAGAATTGGGCAATTCGGCCCATGAATCTTCTCCTCCATTTGATCAAGGCTGAACTATTTTTTCCCCTCAACCCAACTCTCCTGACCTCCCCGTAATCTTTGACGCCCTTACTAATCAAAAACCTATCAATCTCCGCTTTAAAAATACCCAATGACAGCCTCCGCTACAATCTGTGGCAATGAATTTCACAGATTCACCACCCTCTGGCTAAAGAAATTCTTCCTCATCTCTATTTGAAAAAGAGGGGGTGGGTTAAAGGGGAGGGCGAGTGGTAAAACTGGAGAATTCAATATTCATACCATTGGGTTGTGCTTTAAGATCTGTTGCTTTTCAGTGATGAGTGCCAATCTATCTGCACTTCGTAGAGGTGAATCACCAGCTGACTGAGAACTATATACAGATTTTTAGTCTTTCTGGTCAGCTTGGCTGTGTTTCCTCTGCCTTGCAACTGAGCCATGGATCCTACACCTTGCGGAGTTTGTTTTGGGCACTCTGCAAATGTTGGAAAAGGCATCCTTTTTAGAAATGGATGTAGGATGTAGGGATTGGAGAGATGACTATTTCTGGTCAGGATCCTCTTCATACTGAAGAAGGGTCCCATCCCAAAAACATCTGTCCATTTTTCTCGGCAGGTGTGTCTGACGCATTGAGTGCCTCCAGCACTTTGTGTTTTGGTCAAGATCCCAGCATCTGTAGTTTCTTGTGTCTTTGTGTGAAGATTGAGTTTGGAGATAATGAGCCTGTGATCTTTCCAGCACTCTACATCACATACGGCGTTAGTCACTCTCACATCATACTGTGTTTTATTTCTAGGGACAACATAATCAATTAGACGCTACTGCTTCGAGCAGGGATTTATCCAAGTGAATTTGTGATGATTTGGTTGACGAAAGATGGTGTTAGTTATGATTATATCATGCAGGTTGCACAGTTGAGTAGCAGCATGCCATTATTGTTAGACTTTCCAGCTCCATTTTTTTGCCAATGGTTTCTTTGCAGGCTTGTTAGTCTTTTCCAACTCTTGCAGAGAAGTCTGTGACCTAATTAGAGCTGAGATCACCAAGTCCAGATCTTCATTTCACTTGTCTTTGGATTCATTGTCATTTGGCATTGTGGGAGCATATACACTGTTTAGTTTAGTTTAGTTTCTTTTAGAAATACAGCTGGGAAACAGGCCCACCCCGACCAGCAATCCCCGCACACCGACACTATCCCACACACACTAGGGACAATTTACAATTTTACCAATCCAATTAGCCAACAAACCTGTACGTCTTTGGAATATGGGAGGAAACCCAAGAAAATCGACGCAGGTCACGAGGAGAAAGAACAAACTCCGTACAGACACCACCCCATAGTCAGGATCAAAGCCGAGTTTCTGGCTCTGTAAGGCTGCAACTCTACCGCTGCGCCATCATTCTGCCACTGACAAGAGAGCATTTTGTTTATCCTTCAATGAGAATTGTAGAGTTAAGAGCCTTTCATTAATTCCCTCAGGGAGACGTGTTAACTGCTGAGTTTAGTCTTGACGGCAAAGCTCCTGGTTCATAAACAGCTTCTTTCCGACAACCATCAAGTTCTTGAACACTACAAAACATTAACTGAACTACGAACTGTCTTAGTTACACTAAACACCAGGCATTTTTGCACTTGTTTTGGGGTTATTAAAGTATTGATTTTTTTTTGTTTATTATATTATCTGCGAGCATTGTGCTGACAGGCCTGTTATGCAGTTTCAACTAAGAATGTTATTGTTCCGTTGTCAGTAAATATGACAATTAAACACCTCCAACGTGATCCCATCACTAGCCATATTTCCCCATCTCCACCCCTTTCCGCCTTGCGCAGAGACCATTCCCTCAGCAGCTACCTGGTTAACTCATCCCTTCCCACCCAAACCATCCCCTCCCCAGGTACCTTCCCCTACAACCGCAGAAAATGCAACACCTGTCGCTATACCTCCTCCATCGACTCTGTCCAGAGACCCTGACGGTCCTTTCAGGTTAGGCAGAGGTTCACTTGCACCTCCTCCAACCTCATCTACTGTATCCGTTGTTCAAGATGTGGACTCTTATACATCGGCGAGACCAAATGTAGACTGGGCAATCGTTTCGTGGAACACCTTCGCTCAGCCTGCCTGAACCTACCTGATCTCCCAGTTGCCAGACACTTTAATTCTCCTTCCCATTCCTGCACAGACCTTTCTGTCCTAGGTCTCCTCCATTGTCAGAGTGAGGCTAAATGCAAATTGGAGGAACAGCATCTCATATTTCGCTTGGGCAGCTTACAGCCCAGTGGTATGAATATGTATAACAATATGATACTGGAGAGATTTTTTAATGTTATTTTTATTTGTATGCAAAAGTGTATTCTGTTTACTTGATGGGAAAGTTTTACTTGTGTGTGTACTTCATATAGCCATGTAATACATAATATAAACTTATGGTTCCAGACTTTCTTCAACTGTTGTAAAATTCAAATTTGTATTTGATTTTTACCCATAATTGGACACGAAAATGTGACATTTTTTACACATCATAATTTATGTGTAATGTGTAATCGTAATGGCCTACATTTGTCTAGACCAAATATTTTTGAGGACGTTTGATATGCCTTTCCAAACCCGACTTGGCTTGGAGAAAGTAGTTGCACATATTCATGTGGGAGAGCAAAAAATATCATGCTCATGTACATAACTCATCGTGTCCTGAGAGTTACATACGTAAGATGCCGTTGGCAATCATGAAAAATGAATATATATCGGATCGATATTCATTTGTTTCTATGATGCCCAAGCCAAGTAAAAAAAAATACATGTTCCAAAATTCTTAACTCAACATACTTTAAAGCAAAGGAGACAAACTGTGCTTACTTTGTTCTCCGTGTCCAAATCATTACGTACATAAGCAGGCATAGTTCACCCGCTGTTTTCATGTCTGGTGGAACTGTCAACTTATAAAAACAATAACATTGCTGTCTGGAACGAAACCGCGGGAAAGTGTAGTGTATCAATTTTCTGTTGACGGTGCTGCAGCCTGATGACCATTCGTATCTTTGGAACATCTGCTGGTTACGTACAGGAGACGTTCAATTGTCCAGCGTAATTTTCCTAATTAAAGCATTTACGCAGCCCATCAGACACAATCCTGTTGGCGTATTGAAAGGTAAGATTTTGTTTGTATTTTAAATGTATTTTGGGGGATATACTAGGATGAATTTTGATGTTTTGTTTGACATGTAGTCCCACATATTGATTTTGGTGTTGTACATACATAACGCGATTCTTAATTGCTTGACGTGTCGGTGTATGCACTCATCCACTTTAATTCGTAAAATAAGTAGTGTAACAATTAAGTAATATTTGTACGTGAGTTATCGGGTATATGACCAAAGTCACATTAAATTCTTGTTTAAATGTATTTGTCAGTAGATCTAGGGTAAAACTGCCTATCATCGGCAGGGCTTCGGCACGCTTAGTTACTGCCGCGGCAATGTTTGCGCCGGGTCATACATTGGGCAAACAATGCCGCGGTTGTAAATAAGCGTGCCGATGCCCTGCAGATGAAAGCCTGTTTTACCCTAGTGGCCGATCTATACCTCTATGTGATGTAACGGGTAGTTCAAAATGACCAGTAATACAATCCAAAGACAAGCAATAGTAAGTTCTTGCCACTCCTTCACTGTAATATTAAGAAGGTTAATCAGTAGACAACTCCATTTTATATTACATAAATTCATTCTTCCATATTATGAAGTGAATTTTACACACTCCATTGTATGCCACAATTTGGTGTCCTCGTTACATACGTGATATTGCCATCAAACAAACTGTTATCCTAAAACTGGAAAGTATTACTATTTTAAAAGCCAACAGTTGAGAGGAGAACATTGCTCTAAAGTGAATATTAAATGGTTATTTGATGTACTGCATGCAGAAATGGAACTAAACTTAATCTTTCCTTGCATAGATAATGTATGTAACGGTGTCCTCTAATCAATCTAGTATTACACAGCCATAATTAGGTTAGAAGTTTACTGTCCAATTTCATTGTGGACTGCCACGGATAGGATGTATAACTACACTTTAATGAATTAGAAAAAAGAAGTTCTACCTTTGCAATCAAATGCCATTGAGACACCATGTTACATACGTTAACACTTGTGTGGTAAATTTTACATTACGTGAAAAGACTACTTGCAGTTGTGGAACTATCTTCTTTCTTTTTGATAGAGTCAGACGGTTGTCAAACTTGTAAATAAATGTGTTTGCATTGGTTTTTGCAACAATTAATTTTTGGGTGTCTATGTCCCAGTATCATATTTATACACATATATATTGATTTCTCTCACTTCAGGTAGCCCTCTCTCTCTATCCCTCCCCCTTCCAAGTCGCACTAGCTTCTCATTTTCACCCTACAAACAGCTAACAATGGCCTGTTTCCTTTATCATTGTTACTTTTTTGCATATCTTTTATTCATTGTTCTTTATCTCTCCACATCATTGTGTATATCTCTTGTTTCCCTTATCCCTAACCAGTCCGAAGAAGGGTCTCGACCCAAAACGTCACTCATTCCTTCTCTCCAAAAGCTTTTTGTGTCTATCTTCAGTTTGAACTAGCATCTGTAGTTCCTTCCTACACAAACACTCTGACTCACTTGACTCTTGATCCCTTGCAATTTGCATACAGGAAAAATAGGTCAACAAAAGATACCATCTCCCTTGCACTAGATTCAGCTCTTGACACCTTGACTTGCTGTTTGTAAAACAAATGCTCACTGTGCTGTAATAAAAATGGAACGTTCTTTCATGTTTTGTACACTTTATTACTTGTAAAAATAATTGGATACAGGGAAAAGAATTGCTTGTCTGTGCAGGATGGCTAGAGGCAGAAAGTAATCTGCTGAAATCTCCAGAAATAGCCCCAATCATATTTGGCAACCTTGATCAGTGAAGGAACCAAGAACAAGTGAGCAAAGCATGCAGCAAGATAGGAAAAAGGCAGCAGAATTTCAAATGGACTAAGATTATATTTTGAATAAAGTAGAATTCGAGCTAGAACTGAGAACATATTCAGTCCGAAGAAGGGTCCCAACCCAACAACATCACCTATCCATGTCCTCCAGAGATGTTGCCTGACCTGCTGAGTTGCTCCAGCACTTTGCATTTAGCAGTTCGAATGATGAACCTGGTTGTGCTATTTCAGACTGCACAATATTGACGACAAGATTCCAGGCTGACATTCCAATGCAGTACAGAGGGTGAATTCATATTGATTGATCGATTGCAGCTCTCTTGATTGATTGATTGGTTGGTTAGTTAATTGATTGATTGATAGATTGATTGGTTGAAAGAATCAGCATGCCAACAGGCCCTTCAGCCCACCGAGTCAATGCCGACCATCGATCACCCGTTCACACCAGCTGTACTGCTGAGTTTAGAAGCAAAGAGGTCCTACTGCAGTTGTTCAGGGTCCTGGTGAGTCCGCACCTGGAATATTCTGTGCAATTTTGGTCTCCTAATTTGAGGAAGGACATCAGGGCCGAATGGCCTACTTGTCGAAGAAAAAATTAAAATCTTCATTTAATTAATTTTGATCGGAATTAAACAAGGTACCAAAAGGGTGTGCGGATGTGGCAACTGGCATCTCTCGTGGACCAGTGCAGACAGTCAGTCAGTCAGTCTGTCTATCTATCTATCTCTGATCTTGTGAATATATATATATATATATAATATATATATATGTATGTACATCTCTGAGATTTAGTTGTGGGTCTACGTCCAAAACGGTAAATAGCACCACAATTTTAGCACCACATTAATCACCATTGTCCTGGCAACTGTTAATGAAAAGTTCAATTTAAAATGGTCTTAGATTTTTAAAGTTAGAGAGATTTTAAAGTTTAAAAATTACCTTTCAAACCGATTTCTTAAAGATCTTCAGCGTGTGACGTCACAATGGGACCTGCACGACTTTAATTGCGCTCCCCCCCGCCGGAGCAGCGCGGCGCCAGAGAGAAGGCAAAAGATGGCCGCTGGCAGGACGGCTGCTCTCCTGCTGCTAACCACCGAGATGGCCACCCGGGTCTGGGGTGAGTGGCTCCGTCCCCCCTTTCCTCTCACCCGCACCCGGGGAAGATTCAGAGCAGCAGAAAGATGGTCGTCGTCCTCTTCGTCTCATCGTTCCCCTCCGTCTCTTCCAGCGCCCACTTCCACCGACGGCGTCGTCGGGTCCCTGCTCCCGCCCGAGCCCAGTGCCCCGGACGATCACCGGACTACAACCCCCAGCGGGCAGCTTCTTTTCCTCCTCCTCCCGCGTCTCCTTCATCAACGACTCCACAAAAATGGCGGCCGCTCTCCTTCTTCTCCTCCTCCTCCCGCTCTGCCATCTTGTGCGTGCCTCCCGCCGCTGCACTGCCCGCCAGGAGGTGTAGTTTCAGCTCCCGCCCGGCCCCAGCCGCCATTCGCTGTCATCACCGCTCGCCAGCGATCAGCGCTGCATGCACAGGCCACAGGTAAGTGGCTTTCGCCGCCAACTGGTCCACGGATCGGTAGGGTTTGCTGTGGTAGGGGGAATGAAGGGGGGGGGGGATTGGGGGGAAGGGGAGTGGGGGTGGAGGGGGAATGGGAGGGGAGGAAGTTTTGTTCAAATTGTTATATTAAAAAAATTAATGACTTTTAAACTTTAATAATTCGCTCCCACTTGCCGCGCCCCTCAGCCGCGCCTGCGTGTTCAACATCACAACGGGAACCCAACGGGTCCGTGCCTGCGCAGTTGGGGCCCATTGATCTAATACTTAAGTGTTCATCTTGTGTCACAACGGTAAGATGGCCGCCACGCGTGCGCAATTGTGGGAGGGTTGCCGGGGACGACCGCTGCCCTTCCTGGCGTGCCCTGCGCCTGACCTTCCTCCCTTCGTGCCGCATGGACCTTGCTCCCTTGGTGCAGCGCGGCGTCAGAGAGAAGGCCTAAGAAGATGGCCGCCGGCAGGACGAACACGCAGCAGCACCTTGCGGCCGCTCTCCTGCTGCGGGCCTCCGTGATGGCCGCCCGGGGGCCGGGGTGAGTGGCTCCCTCTCCCCTTTCCTCTCCCCCATTGCCCGTCCCCGGCCGGCAATGGGTTCACGGGTCGTCAGTTGGGGGAGGGTTGTTGGGCCCACAGGAGAGGTTTGGATCCAACAGGTCCACGGGTCGTCTAGTCCCTTCTAGAATTGACATTGTACCTGTTTCTGAGAATGTAACAGAGATAAGGAAACCTGTTTCTCAGTGGAGAGTTACTGAATGCTGGATCACAATAGTTAACCCTGTAATGTCAGTAACTATTGTGATAAAAAAAAACAGCACAGCACTAGCTGGGTAGGTCACCTACCGCTAGTAGCGTAGAAATGTTGCAGTAAATGGGGGCTTATGATTGGCTCGAAGAGGCGGCAGTGGCGCGGAAGATAAGATAGAATAATGTCAAGATGCCCTTGTATTATGTTTGACTTGTGTTAACCATCTGTTGTTGAATACGATTGACATAAATAAAAAGTATGTTATGCCAAATGAAATAATTGATACCCATGTAGTAGATTGTAATAACAAGATAATTGTATCTAACAAAAAAAAAGTTTTACTGCACAATATAACTGTCGGCTAAATCTGCTGCAAAGTCAGAGAACTGGTGAGCAGTTAACTGAGGCCATCTCTCCATGATATCATGCAATAAAGTCTCTTGAAGCAAACCTCGAAGCCTCCGCTTTTCCTTTCCCTTTAATTTCCCTGTTAATTTCTTCCAAACTAGTTCTGCACCTATTTTTCCATGTTTCTGTTTCTAACCCATTTTTGCATCCACCCCATACACATTAGGACCAATTTACAGAAGCCAATTAACCTACAAACCAGCACATGTTTGGGATGTGGAAGGAAACCGGAGCATCCAGAGGAAACCCAGTCACAGGGTGAACGTGCAAACTCCACAGACAAGGCCAGAGGTCAGATTCAAACCCAGGTCTCTATCATCAGCACAATTGTGCCACCTTATAATTCCAATTGATGAAACCAAAGGAGAATCCAGAAACTGCAGATGTTGTAATGGATGCTGGTTCTCACCCAAAACGTTGCATTTCCTCTTGGAAATAAATGTAAATTGTAACATCCAGGATCAGCAATAGCTTCTTCCCAACACCCATCAAGCTACTGTACACTTATCTCTCACTACGATCTGCCTGGAGAGAAGGAATGGGTGACGTTTAGGGTCGAGACCTTTCTTCAGACTGGTTAGGGATAAGGGAAAAGAGAGATACAGACGGTGATGTGATAAAGAACAATGAATGAAAGATATGCAGAAAAGTAACGATGATAAAAGAAACAGGCCATTGTTAGCTATTGGGTGAAAATGTTGCACCAGCTTATTGTTTTCACCCAACAAACAGCTAACATGCCTGTTTCCTTTCTCATCGTTACTTTTCTGCATCTCTTTCATTCATTGTTCTTTGTCTCTACATCATCGTCTATATCTCTCATTTCCCTTATCCCTAACTATTCTGAAGGGTCTCGACCCGAAACGTCACCAATTCCTTCTCTCCAGAGATGCTGCCTGTCCCGCTGAGTTACTCCAGCATTTTGTGTCTATCTTTGGTTTAAACCAACATCTGCAGTTCCTTCTTACACGACGAGCTGCCTGGGTTGCACGAGGGATTTTGGGCTTTGTTTTGTTTTTGCATTTTTTGTTTTTTCTTAATTGAACTTAATAGAATTTTGTTTGTTTATACTGTTATCTATTGAGAATATGTTTACAAACCGTTACGCAGCTGCTGCATGTAATAATTCCATTGTGTAGGAAGGAACTGCAGATGCTGGTTTATGAAAAAGGACAAAAAAAGTAACTCAGCGGGTCAGGCAGCATTTTCGGAGAAACGGAATAAGTGATGTTTCGGGTCGAGACCCTTCTTCAAACTGAAAGTCAGAAGAGAGGGGGACGAGAGAAATGAAAAGGTGCAAAGAACAGATGAATGAAAGGTATGCAAATAACAAATCAAAGCCAGCCTGATGATCAAGGAAGGTGGAGCCCACAATGGTCCATTGTTGGCAGTGGAGAAGGAGAATCTCATTGTTGTTTCGGGACACATGACAATAAAACACTATTGACTCTCCACAGATGCTGCCTGACACTGAACTACTTCAGCACATTCTGACAAAATCAAGCTCTCTCTCAGATGGTTTGCGCGACATCCCGTAGGACTATTTACCAGAGCGGAGCTCTTCACCAACGTTTATTTGATCATGTTTATGATCCAACCGGTGGAACTAACTGCACTACCTGGAGAGAAAGTCAGGGTTTCGATCGTGGGATCGTGCTGTGCCAACGTCCCCGACCCGCGCCATCGCCGCGCTCTCAAAGCTCGGCCCGCGGAGCCACCCACGTCAGCACGCAGTCCCGGCGCCTGCGCAGCGAGCGGAGTGAAGCCGAGTTGCGTGGGAAGTGTTGGCAGTGCGCATGCGCCGTGGCTGGAGGGAGCGCGCGAGTTGTGGAGGAGGTTTTGGCGCCAGAACGGGAGTGCGAGCGGCTGCTGAAACATTAAATCTGTTTGGAGGGCGGAGAGATGGCGGCCAGATTGTCCGAGGGGGCTATTGCGGTATGTCTGCAGCTTCTTAATTAACCTCTTGGAAACGTGGCTACGTTGCTGGTTACACAACACGCCAGCACCGCAGTTGGCATTTTCTTTCTAATTAACGCTTTCTCATGTTCTTTAGACGTTAGTGTTAGTTTGAGAGAAGTGAAATGTAAAGCAGCCATGCACTGGACAGTACTTTAATAAGCCCTGTTTGTTATGATAAGGCTCGGTGAATGGGTGGGTATGGAACTGCCTGTGGCAGTTTGTACCAAACAGGCCCCAGACCCCTAGCTGGAGTAAAACACTACGCAGATCTGGTATTGCCATATTTCCCCAGACATGGGGTGAAATGTAAATATTTCAGAGTATCTCTGAGCAGGGAAGCTGAACTTTCCAGGTCAATGTTTTCTTAAGTGAGCAGAATTTGGATAATGTCATCTCCTTTGGAAACTTGTATTTCTATAGGGTGATTGCACCTAAGGTCAAAGGGCATGACGCACGGAGTCGCTCAAGCCATCTGGAGGACATGGCAGTTTCCAGCATACACTAGTAACACATGCAACACGTACCTACTTACTTTAAAAAGTGCCAAAATGGTCAATTTTTGTGCTGTAAAAAATGGGGAAGAAGCTGGAAGATCCGGTAGAGGAAGAGGAACTGGGAGAAGGACTGCCAAGCAGCAGCTGGGAAGACGTCTGGCCAGCCGGCGGAAGAAGGGGAAACGTGGCCAGGAAGGGAGGCAGGAGAGCAAGGCTGAGAAACAGGGCCACTGGCCGGTGGGGGAGAAGAAGAGGAGGAGGAGAAGGAGGAGTAAAGGACTGGGTTGAGCGAGCTGGGAGGAGCAGCGGAAAGAACCCGAGCCAAGGGGCCCGGAGGGTCTGCTGGGGCAGAAGCAGCGAGCGCTGGAGGTCGGCAACCTGCTGGGGCCTGAGGGCGAAGGGCCCAGGGAGCCGTGATCGATGGCCTTGGAAGGGGAGGCGGTGGAAGAGGAGGAGGAGTGGTGTGTCGAGCCAGAAGAGGAGAAAGAAGCGGTGTGTCGAGCCAAAAGAGGAGCCGGGGAGAGGCTGATTGGCAGCGGAGTCCGAACAGCAGCGAGATCTGGGCCGGGCGCGGGAGCTGAAGCGGACCAGGCCAGGCCCTGCTCGGCGGCCGCAGCCTCGAGGAATTGAACGTCGGCCAAGTGGAGACGGAGCCTGGCTGACGGAGATGGCGAGCGGGGAGAAGGGCTGGAGGGCCAGCAGGAGCGGCGAGGGACCGAAGATCCGCAGAAAGCGAGGCGCAGAGCAGGGGCGTTGAGCCTGGAGGAGCGCAGGAACGGGGAGATGTGTCGGGACACTCTGAGCGCCGGGAGGGAGCCGGAGACGCGCTGATGGGAGAAGACCGGGGAAGCCGAGCTGCAGCAAAGGGCAGCTGCAATATTCAACTGCAACACCCTCTCAAATTAGGACTGACGAATTGTTTCACTACAGAAGTCGTTCCAAACATAAAATAGAAGAAAAAGACTAAATAAATATCACAACTCTTCAATGGCAGCCATAGTAAGTGCTTACCTGAAGTCCACCACTTGCACTCCAGAAGGCGTTGCGTGGCAACCGTACTGGTCAGGAGGTGTGACCTCGCCTGCCGATCAATCCCCCTATTGTGCCTTTTGTGATTTGGCGGGTTTGGATGGATAGGCTGTGCTGGGGAAACCTTTACAAAGTTTTATAAAATCATGAGGGGTTTAATTAAGGAAGATGATCAAAATGTTTTTCCCAAGGTTGGGGAAACAAACTAGAGGGTATAGGTTTAATGTAAGAAGGGCAAAAGATTTAAAAGTGACCTGTGGGACAACTTTTTCTCATAGGTTGGTGCATATGGAGAACAAGCTGCTGAGGAAATAGTGGAAACAAGTACACATAAGGCACTTGGACACCTGATTAGGAAAGGTGTAGAGGAATATTGTCAAGGTTCAGGCAAGTGAAACTAGCTTGGTTAGGCCACTTGGTTGGCACGGATGATTTGGGCTGATGGGCCTGGTGACTTGGTATATAACTGTTACACAAAAGTACTCTGTAGTAAAGGATTCACTCCTAACGTACACTTTGTTGTGGGAAAATAGCTGGCTTTGTTTGCATGGTGACGGATGTTTCAGTGGAAATGCAGTTTGGGAACAATGGTTGCACCTCTCAGCTTTAAGATAGTTATGAATAGGCATAAGTATGGAGTCGGGGTAAGGCAGACTACTGCAATATTAGGCAGGTGCAGGAGAGTAATTTGAGAGCAGCTATCAAGTCCACATCAGACACGTGGGAGTCGTTTAAAAACCAGATGATCGGAGAGATGAGGATGACAAGGATGACCAGGTGGTCAAGTTGGCCGAAAAGGAAGTGTAAGTAAGGTTGAGGAAGACAAAATTAGACACAACCTTTGTGGGGAAGTAAAGCAAGTGGGAAAACAATTATGCAGGCAATTATAAGGGTGAAAGGGACCATGAAATGTTTGGAACTTGATTTAAAGAGTCATTTTATACGTTAGAATCAAGAGGGTAAGTAGGGAGAGGATAGGACCAAAAGGATAAATCAGGGAATTTATGTTTGGAGTCATGGTACCAAGTGCGTACTTTGCATTTGTCTTCACCAATGAGAAGGTCATGGATAGTGAGATCAGAGTAGGATTTACTAATATGCTAAGGCAATTTGAGATGAAGAAAGAAGTGCTGTTGAGTTTCTTAAAGCATTAAGGTGGGTAAATCTCCACGGCCTGATGGGAATTATCCCAGGTTATTGAGAGACAAGAGGGGAGACTAGACGGGCCTTAATAAAGACCTTTATATCCTCCCTAGCCGCAGACAAGTTCCCAGAGGACTGGAGAGTAGCAAATGTCGTTCCTATTAAGAAGAAAACTAGAGGTAATCCACAAAATTTTAGGTCAGTGAGCCTTGTGAATTGTAGGGATGCCATTGAAGAGATTTGTTTGGGATAGGATTTACTTCCTTTTGGAAGAGAAAGGGATAATTAAGAACCGTCAGCATGTCCATGGCAGGTCATGCCTTACTAACCTGAGTGTTGTTTTTAAGTGGTGACAAAGGTGATTGAAGATAGGGCAATAGATGTTGTCTACATGAATTTTAGTAAGGCTTTTGACAAAAGATCTGTTAGTCGGCTGGCCCAGGAGATTAAGATGCATGGGATCAACAGTTTCTTGATAGTTTGGATTCAAAACTGGCCTGCCCATAATTGTGAAAGGATATTATTCCGGGTGTAAGTCAGTGATCTGTGATGTTACACAGGGATTTATGCAGGGACCTCTTGAGATATATAAACTACTTGGACATGAAAATGGGTTGGTTAGCAAGTTTGCAGGCAACATCACAATAGGTTGAGTTGCAAACAGTGATTGAAAGGGTGCCTGGAAAGCACTGCCAGAGGTGGTGATGGAAGCAGAATCAATAGTGGCATCTCTAAGAGGCTTTTAGATGGGCACATGGATATACAAAGAATGGAAGGATATGGATCACATGCAGTCAAAAAATTATTAGTTACTTTGGCATCATGTTTGATACAGACATTGTGGGGTGAAGGACCACTCTTGTGCTGTACTGTTGTACGTATTATGTAAGATCCCATAAATGGCAACATAATAATCTAGATGGTCGTGCTGCAGAACTGGGACGTCACTATGAATGTCAATATTCAAGCATCAATTTCCAAGTCATTCACTTGAATACTGAAGCAAAAGACTATCAGAGATCTTCCTAATGGTTATGGCAGATGATACTAAGCTGGGGGGTAGTGTGAATTGTGAGGAAGATGCAATAAGGCTGCAGGGTGACTTGGACAGGTTGTGTGAATGGGCGGATACATGGCAGATGCAGTTTAATGTAGATAAGTGTGAGGTTATTCACTTTGGAAGTAAGAATAGAAAGGCAGATTATTATCTGAATGGTGTCAAGTTAGGAAGAGGGGATGTTCAATGAGATCTGGGTGTCCTAGTGCATCAGTCACTGAAAGGAAGCATGCAGGTACAGCAGGCAGTGAAGAAAGCCAATGGAATGTTGGCCTTCGTAACAAGAGGAGTTGAGTATAGGAGCAAAGAGGTCCTTCTACAGTTGTACCAGGCCCTGGTGAGACCGCACCTGGAGTACTGTGTGCAGTTTTGGTCTCCAAATTTGAGGAAGGATATTCATGCTATTGAGGGCGTGCAGCGTAGGTTCACTAGGTTAATTCCCGGAATGGCGGACTGTCGTATGTTGAAAGGCTGGAGCAATTAGGCTTGTATACATTGGAATTTAGAAGGATGAGGGGGGATCTTATTGAAACATATAAGATAATTAGGGGATTGGACACATTAGAGGCAGGAAACATGTTCCCAATGTTGGGGGAGTCCAGAACAAGGGGCCACAGTTTAAGAATAAGGGGTAGGCCATTTAGAACGGAGATGAGGAAGAACTTTTTCAGTCAGAGAGTGGTGAAGGTGTGGAATTCTCTGCCTCAGAAGGCAGTGGAGGCCAGTTCGTTGGATGCTTTCAAGAGAGAGCTGGATAGAGCTCTTAAGGATAGCGGGGTGAGGGGGTATGGGGAGAAGGCAGGAACGGGGTACTGATTGAGAGTGATCAGCCATGAACGCATTGAATGGCGGTGCTGGCTCGAAGGGCTGAATGGCCTACTCCTGCACCTATTGTCTATTGTCTATTGGCTCAAGGATGAGCTAGTTGAATCACTAGCCTTCAAATAGCTTTAACATGATTGGCAATGACCTTGGATAAAATCTTGTTATCGACATCAAGACGTGAGATGGATTGTTTTATGATCTCCATACTCTTGATCCTGCTAATAGATAAGGGTGATAATTTCCTTCCTCATGGATTCTGAAAATTGCCAAATAGAGCAACTTGCAGTTCCACAAGGCCAAGTGTAACTCAACTGGAGCTGTCATTTCCAAGAATCTTGCATTCTTTGAAGGAATGCACTGACCTCATCGGTTCATCCAGGGTTAATGGTTTGTCAAGACTCTTCTGCTTGCTGTGATTTAAAACCTCCAGAAGAGATGGTTATAGGACGCTGTGCTCTCTATGGCCTTTAGGATTGTTCAGCTGAAGATGAAAGGATTTATAGATTTCTTATTTGTCACACTGGCAGAACATTACTGAGCTATTTTTTACTACAGGCTGTTGATCACAGAACTCTCTTTGTGAACGTTTTAGAAGGAGCACGGACATGTCTTGTTCTGCTTTACAGAGTGGGCTCTGGATCAGATGATGATCTTGGAGAATTCCTGGGCAAGGAACAATTCATCCTGGCTCTTCACACGGTGTAATTTTGCATTGTTTCACACGGTTGGCACTTTTCCCTCTGATTCTCTTACTTTCTGAAAAGCTTTTGTGGATGAAGAACCCATTGATGTTTATTTTCATTGCTTCAAGAGTCGACAGTGTTTAATTGTCATATGTATCAATAATGGAACAATGAAATTCTTGCTTGCAGCAACATGACAGGCCTATAGAAAAACTTCAATAAATTAATAACTCCAATAAAAGTGCAAAAAAAACCCCAACGTCCTTAATGCAACTAAGGATAGTCCATAAACTTGATGGATGTTGGGAAGAAGCTATTCTTGAACCAGGTGGTCACAGTTTTCAGACTCCAATGCCTTCTTCTCGATGGTAGGAGTGAAATGAGAGCGTAGTCAGATTGGTGTGGGACTCTGACGTTGGCTGTCTATTTGAGGCAGCGCCTCCTATCGATTCCATCTGTGTGGGGAGGTCAATACCCATTGTGGATTGGGTGGTGTGCACCATTGTTTGTAATCTTCTTTCCTGGGCATTCGACTTGCCGAACCAGGCTGAGACACAACCAGTCAATATGCTCTCTGCTGTACACCTGCAGATGTTCTAGAGAGTATTCCTACCAGTTTACAACCAGTGCGCCAATCGCAGTTCCGCAACCTGCATAATCCCTCTTAGATTAATGTTTGTTGGCGTCAATGGTTTCATATTCAGCTTCCATAAACCATTGTCAACCTCTGAACTATCTTTAGGTTATAGAGACTGATCAGAGAAAGACACTGGTCTTCCTGATTGATTTTAGATTGTCTTTTATAGTGGTGCTCCATCTGAAAGGTTACTGAAGATTTAATGCAACTTGACATCTTTTACTGTTCCAATGAATAGTTAGGGTATGATTGAGTTTTGCTGATGTCACTGCAGTTGAAATCATCCAGACAATTGGCCTGGATGTTGTCAGTGCCAACAGGGAAATAAAAATCAGGTTGTCTTCAGTGATGAACAAGTTCTTTCCATTCAGCAGAATACTCAAGCCTACGGAACAATTTGCTGCCTCCTGATCAGATTGATTGCCATGGGGTCACCATTGTGACCACTGCCAATTAATGCTAAGGTGCGATAATCCACTTAGCAGCTCACTTTTCATCTTTGTGAGGTAACTGAAGGTCACAACAAGGTGCATAATACTTTTGACATTGCACATATTAAAAGGTGCAATCTTTTAAACTATTTTTGGTGATTAAAATGGACTGTTTAAAGTTGTACCATAATAGGTGGTTTGTTTCAGCTTTTCCAGGGCATGCATGTGCAAGGTGCACCAGAACAGGTTTTCATCTCCTCCAGCTACAGATTTCCAATCTGGAGAAATGAGTAGCTTTATTGGGGAAGACCCATTTAATTCACATTTAATCACAAGATTACTGTTCCTGGATTCCCAGTACTGGCATGCAGTGTTCTATATGCCGTCATTCACGGTTTCTGAGAGCTGGGGCATGCATCGGTCTTTGTGTTGGTTTCGTATGTTGGTGCTGTTGCTCCCAGCACTAATACTCGGCCTTTTATTTGAAGTGTGTTGTTGGTATTCCCTTTGTGAGTCTCCGCTCATCCCTGTGTAACTGGATCCTCGATTTCCTTACCGGCAGACCACAATCAGTACGAATTGGCAACAACACTTCCTCTTTGGTGACCATCAGCACAAGAGAACCTAAAGCTGTGTGCTTAATCCCTTGCTCTACTCACCCCATACCCATGTCTGTATAGCCGGATATAGTTCCAACATTGTCTTTAAATTCACCGACAATGCCACAGCTAGATGAATAATGGGTAATGATGATTTGGTATAGGAAGGAGATTGAATGGTGCAGAACAACAATCTTGCTCAAGAGAGAGCTAGATAGAGCTCTTAAGGATAGCGGAGTCAGGGGGTATGGGGAGAAGGCAGCGACGGGGTACTGATTGAGAATGATCAGCCATGATCACATTGAATGGTGGTGCTGGCTCGAAGGGCCGAATGGCCTACTCCTTCACCTATTGTCTATAACACCAGCAAGGCGAAGGAGCTAATTGTTCACTTTAGAAGGGGAAAGCAGAGGAACCACCAACCTGTTGTCTTCGTGGAGAAAGCCAACTATTTTGGAGATCGACTCAGGCAGGAATTTGAAGATCTGACCTGGGCTCAGTTCATTGATGCAATCATTAAGAAAGCCCATCAACCCCTCTATGTCATTGGCACAATGAGGAGATCTGGTATGTCAATGAATACTCTCTCAAATCTGTACAAGTGAACAGTAGAGAGTATATTGACTGGTTGAATCACAGCCCCTGGTTCGGCAACTCAAATGCCCAGGAAAAAGGAGATTACAAAGAGTGATGGACCCCGCCCAATCCATCACAGGTACTGACCTCCCTATGGGATCTATGAGAGACGCTGCCTCAACAAGATAGCCAGTATCATCAATGATCTACATCTCCCTGGCCATGCTCTCACTTCATTCCGACCATCAGCAGAAAGTTATAGGATCCTGCAAACCATGCCCACCAGGTTCAGAATGGCTTCTTCCCAACAACCATCGGGCTCTTGAACACTGCACACTAACCTGAACCATCTTTGGTTGCACTAAGGACGGGGGGGGGGGGGGGGGGGGGTTTGCACTAGTATTGTTATTAATTTATTGAATTTTTGTTTGTTATATTATCTGAAGGCATTGTGTTTACAGGCTTGTTATGCCATGCAAGTAAGAATTTAATTGTTCTGTTGTCAGTGCATATGTCAATTAAAAGCTCTTAATTCTCTTGACATTTGACTCTGAAACCAAGTAATATGTCAATAGTAAACAAAAACCTGTATGTGACTGACATTCCATTAGGAGAATCACAAAAAATATGCAATAAAGAATACAATTATCAAGAAAACATAATTTAAAATCAAATATTTAGGCACATTCCAGTGTGGAAAATGTTTTTGTACTTCTTTTCCTGCTTCCTTTGAACAGTGAAAATCTACATTGGATGTTGATGTCATTGGAAAGGTTGGCATTTATTCTTTAATTACCTCTAAATTGACAATATTCATGAGTCAATCACGTTGTTAGGTCTGGTACCATATGCAGACATATTTTGTTAATGAAAGAAAAATGCTGGTGATACATAGCAAAGTGGGAAGCCTATGTGGAAAGTAAAAATATTTTAAGGTTATAGTTTGACATGTATCATTAGAACTGGTAAAGCTAGTCATCAGATGGTATTTAAGTACTAATAATGTAATTGTCAGAAGCTAAGATGCTATTCTTTGAGACTGAGTTGAGCTTTGTTGAAACAGTATAGGAGGTAAAAGACAGTTGAATGAGATAGAGAGTTAAAGTAAACGCTCAGGGACTCCCTTGTAGATGAGATAAGATGATCCACAAAGTGATCATCCGATCTGCGTTTGTTTTTCCAGTTAAAAGGCCATCAAACTGCAAGCACTTAAAAGATGTATTCAAGAGAGAGTTAGATTTAGCTCTTGGGGCTAACGGAATCAAGGGATTTGGGGAGAAAGCAGGAACGGGTACTGATTTTGGATGATCAGCCATGATCATATTGAATGGCGGTGCTGGCACGAAGGGCCGAATGCCTTACTCCTGCACCTATTTTCTATGTTTCCATACACTACATCAGAGTCTGTTATGGGATTCCTTTGTTGGGCATGCAAAGATGTGGTCTGCAGAAGATCACCAACTGAGTGTAACCAAAATTTAAATACTGGGGATGTTCAATTGAGTATTGATGTCAGTCCACTTATATTTCCAAGGAATCTTGAGGTCTTTTACAGAGACATGGCTGAGTTTTTCTTTTGGCTTGAGATGCACGCTGCAAGTGGTACCCTCTATTCTGTGCCTTTTTATGAATAGAGATTTCTGGCAGATGAGATGATGGTTCAACTATATAGTCAAAGCCTCTCTGAAATGAAACATTCCCACTTACGCTAGGGAACCCTTATTCCTTGACTGATGGAAGTGGAAGGGAACATAACAGGTATAACAGAGCTTTATTTGTCGTTCGGTACCGAAGTACCGAACGAAACTACATAGCAGTCATAGAAGAAAAAAAAGAACACAAGACACATAACCCCAACACAAACGTCCATCACAGTGACTCCAAACACCCCCTCACTGTGATGGAGGCAACAAAACTTCCACTCTCTTCCCCACGCCCACGGACAGACAGCTCGTCCCCGACCGACCCGCACAGTCCCCGCACCGGGCGCTGAAACGTCTCGCGGCCGAACCGGGCGATGAAAGGCCCGCGACCAAGCCTTGCGCAGCTAAGTCCCGTGGTCGAGCCGCACCGGGCGATGTCAAGTCCGTAGCCAAGCCGCACCAGCGATGAAAAGCCCCGCAGCCGAGCTGCACCGGGCGATGTTAAGCCCCGCGGCCGAGCCGCACCGGGCGATGTTAAGTCCCGCAGCCGAGCCGCACCAGCGGTGAAAAGTCCCGCAGCCGAGCTGCACCGGGCGATGTTAAGCCCCGCAGCCGAGCTGCACCGGGCACTGTTAAGTCCAGCGGCCAAGCCGCACCGGGATGTAAAGTCCAGCGGCCAAGCCGCACCGGGATGTAAAGTCCAGCGGCCAAGCCGCACCGGGTGATGTAAAGTCCAGCGGCCGAACCGCAGCGGTCGATGTTAGGCCCCGCAGCCGAGCCGCACCCCGCGCCGTGAGGAAGAGAAAAGTTCCCCACCCCCCCACACCCACCCACCCACACCACCACCCCCTCCCACACATACACAACCAAAAAAAATATATATAAAAACCATCCCAACACACAACAAAAAAGGGAAAAAAAAGACGGACAGACTGCTAGTCAGCCGCTGCCGTTGGAGTAGTATGGAGAATCTGGAGGTTTGGAGCATAAGAGGCAGAAGGAGTGGACCACCTCATAACTACCCACTCACTCTCCACCTGTGGAAGAGTGCAATTCCCACACTGGGCCAATTAGTCACCTTGCAGCCCAAAAAGCCAGGGTGGAAATGAGCATCTTCAATTGCAAAGCACAGCTGGGGAGGAAGTAGGAGAAGGAAGACACTAAATCGGAAGAAGTACAAATTGTTTTCTGCATCTCCTTGCGTGATGGGAAGGGAGATGGTAAAAGTGCATGTATTGCATCATTTATGATTGTGTAAGAAAGGGGTTGCTATTTGCAGGAATGGATAAGTGAACCAGGGAGTCTCGAGAGGGGACATGTGTCTCATGATGACGTCAAATTGATGGTGGCAAACGTTATGGAGGATGATCGATTGAATGTGAAGACTGGTGGGGTGAAAGTATTGGTTCTCTGCCTCTGTTTTGGAAGAGAGGAGAGGGAATGAAAGAAAAACGGGGTGATTGGGCCATGCATGGTTAATGTTTTGATGAGCATGGTGGAGGGGAAGGAAACAGTTGCAGAAAAGGCCAGGTTTTTCAGAAACACTGTTGTGGAAGTTGTAGTTGTCAGAATTGATATGACAGACCCCGAGGAAACAGGAGAATGAAAAAGAATTGTTACATGAAGTACGTGGGAAGAAATGTAGTCAACATAGCTGTGGGAGTCTGTGCACTTGTAATGGATATTGGTCGTTAAATTATCCCCCGAGGTGGAAGTAGAGAAAGAAAGAGAAGGGAAAGGAAAGTTCTGAGATGGATTGTCCACAAGTGAGATCGAAGTAGAGATTGGCAGAATTAGTGATTGGAAAAAGGTGCATTTCAGAACTTTTACTCTTTTTTAATGTAATTTGATGAGTTGAATGGATTATTAATAGCACTCCAGTAGTTTAGTGATTGTCACTATTGATAATAACTTCTAATTCTAGGTCTATTTAATCTGTTAAATTTAAATCACGATACAAGTTTAAACTCTGCAGTCAATGGTACATACCTTTTAGATATTAATCTCTGTAATGTAACCACAATGTGACTGTATCATGTAAAAATGGGAGGGATACCTTCACATTATGCTGAGTAACTTCGATTTTATGTTTGCAGTCTGAATTCTGGAAATTTGTTTTGGGGGAAGTACTAAATAGTACAGCCTTCCATAATGTCAAATAAATGGTGCAACAGTTGTAAAACTGGTGTAACGCTTGTGAGCCATGTGTTGTAAATTCCTTTATCAACATCAGCGTGAAGTAGTTGAGAATCAAAATGTTCACCTGTGTATTAAATCAAAGGTATTTATTCACAAAATGCTGGAGTAACTCAGCAGGTCAGGCAGCATCTCAGGAGAGAAGGAATGGGTGACGTTTTGGGTCAAGACCCTTCTTCAGACTGATGTCAGTGGGGCGGGACAAAGGAAGGATATAGGTGGAGATAGGAAGATAGAGGGAGATCTGGGAAAGGGGGAGGGGAAGAGAGGGACAGAGGAACTATCTAAAGTGGGAGAAGTCGATGTTCATACCACTGGGCTGCAAGCTGCCCAGGCGAAATATGAGGTCCTCCAATTTCCGGTGGGCTTCACTATGGCACTGGAGGAGGCCCATGACAGAAAGGTCAGACTGGGAATGGGAGGGGGAGTTGAAGTGCTCGGCCACCGGGAGACCAGTTTGGCCAACGCGGACCGAACGCAGGTGTTGAGCGAAGCGATCGCCGAGCTTGTGCTTGATTTCGCCGATGTAAATAAGTTGACATCTGGAGCAGCGGATACAATAGATGAGGTTGGAGGAGGTGCAGGTGAACCTCTGTCTCACCTGGAAAGACTGGGTCCTTGGATGGAGTTGAGGGGGGAATTAAATCAAATGTCTTGGATTGTATATTCTTGTGGTAAAAGCAAAGTTTATCTCTACTAATAACTCTTCAACTTTGTTTTGCAGTCAATTGTTCAAGGGGGAACTCCTTCACAGCCACTTTTACAAGTTATTGTAAGTAACCTAATTCATGCTCAGCTAATGACTTTATAATTAGATCCACTGATTAGCCATTATGGAAAGGTGTATTGTTATGCATAAAAGTAAGTCCTGTAACAGTGAAAATAATGGTTTGTGTTTGTGAACTATAATATGCCACTTTAGTTTCGAGAAACAGCATAAAAATGGGCCCTTCGGCCCATCGAGTTCACGCCAACCATCGATCAACTGTTCACCCTAGTTCTATTATCTCACTTTCGCTAGGGCCAATTTACGGAGGCCAATTAACCTATGAACTTGCACATCTTTGGAATGTGGGAGGAAACCGGAGTGCCTTGAGAAAACACTCAGTCACACAGAGAACGTACAAGCTCCACGCAGGCAGCATCCAAAGTCAGGACAGACCCCGGGTCTCTGGCGCTGAGACAGCATTTCTACTGCTGCACCCCTGTACCACCATTTGGATAGTCATAGAGGGAGAGTGTGTCATACAGTGTGGAAGCAGGCCTTTGGCCCAACTTGCCCACTCCAACCAATGTTCCATCTACACTAGCACCACCTACCTGTGTTTGGCCTACATACCTTTAAACCTGTACCTGTCCAAATATTTCTTAAACATTCCAATAGTACCTGCCTCAACTTCCTCCTCAGACAGCTCATTCCATACATCCATCATACTTTGCGTGGAAAAAGTTATTCCTCCGGTTCCTATTAAATTTCCCCCCCCTTCATCTTAAACTGATGTCCTCTGGTTTTCATTTTCCTAGCTCTGGGCAAGAGACCCTGTGCGTCTACCCAATCTATTCCTCATGATTTTGTACACCTCTGCGATCACTTCTTATCCTCCTGTGCGCCAAGGAACAGAGTGTAAGCCTGCACAACATCTCCCTATAGATTAGTTCCTCGAGTCCTGGCAGCATCCTCGTTAATCTTCTCTGCACCCTTTCCAGCTTGACAACATCTTTCCTATAACATGGTGCCCTAAACTGAACACAATACTCAATGTGGCAACATCTTGTATAACTGCAACATTACCTCCCAACAACTGTACTCAATACTCTGATGAAGGTCAATGTGCCAAAAGCCTTTTTGACCACCCTATCTACTTGTGGTGCCATTTTCAACTAACAACCACTTGTACCTCCACTCCCTGATCCCTCTGCTCTACAATATTCCCCAGAGCCCTACCATTCACTGTGCAGGTCCTGCCCGAGTTAGTCTTTCCAAATTGCAACACCTCACATTTCTCTGTATTCAATTTTCTCAACAATCCTTCAGCCCACCGGCCCAACTGATCAAGATCCTACTGCTATTTTTCAGTCATCTTCACTCTCGACATTACCACCCACTTTTGTATCGTGTGCAAAGTTGCTAATCATGCCATGTATGTTCTCATCCAAATAATTGATATAGATGACAAACAGCAATGGGCCCGGCACTGAATCCTGAGGCACACCATGCGCCACAGGCCTCCAGTCTGAAAAGCAATCTTCCACCATCACCCTCTGCTTTCCATGAAGCTACTTTTCTATCCATTCATCTATCTCCTTAGATCTCATGGGATGCAACCGCCCAGAACAGCCTACCATGCGGAACCTCTTTGAATGCCTTGCTGAAATCCATATATACAATGTCTACAGCTTTGCCTTTATCAACACTTGTCAGGCATATCAATTGCCAAATCATCCTTTTGTTAACGATCCATCTTTTGTTGCAAGGGACTTTATTCACTTACAGACAAATAATTTTGATAATATCAAAGTTCTCTGTCCTTGAATATACTTAACAACGAATCCACTTGTGCCTTAGGTTAGAGAATTCCAAAGTTTCACTATTCTGTTGGTGATACCATTTCTTTCATCACAGTCCTAAATAGCCTTTCCTTTATTTGGATCTCAACCATGGCAAATATCATCCTGATTAACTCCCCCCGCCCCTCCAAAAAGTAATCAAGTTACATAAGGGTTTTGCATGTTGCTATAAGATTGCCACCCCATGTGTTTCTACTTGAGTGGGTATTGCTCTGTTCTGTTTAATCTCTCATTGGATAGATCTGAATTACCGGGAATCCAAATCATCTGCCGAGTCTTCACAGCACTTCCTTGGGTTGGCAGAGCCATCACAAGTGTCCTCCTCAATTGCTTTTCCTCGGTGATTGAACAATTGGTCCCTAAATCATTATAGATTCTGTCTGTGTAGAATAACAATGGATATGATCTTCACCTTGAGCAGAAAAAGTACAGCATCAGCCAGTGTATGCGGCTGATTTTGACCTTGTACGCCTTTTGTTCCTTTCAAATTTGCTGCCCTCAGAAATCTGTCTTATGTCTTCCTAATGGGATACAAACAGATTTTAACCAAGGGGACCACCGTCGACCCTAGCTTCAAAGACTGATGTCAAGCAAGGCTGCATCCTTGCTCTATTTTCTCAATCACGCTGTAATGTTGTATCTTGCCTCCAATAACCTTGCCGCTACAGGATTAATCGGAAACTGTTCAACTTCGACTGCAGAACCAAAAATCACTCAACCACAATTTGTCAAACTGCTTTATACAGACGATACTTGTATGTGCCTCTGTTTGATCATTGACATTTAAGCGTATTCAAGAATGATTTGTAGATGTTTATTGCAAGTTCTAAAGATTCCGTGGTGATCTTTCCCACTCCCAATGAGGTCCCTGGAAAATGTGGACAACCTTTTATACTTTGGGAAACACCTCTCAAAGAAAGAAAAATTAATAAGTTCCAGATCACAAATCCAAACCTTGTAATCCATCAAGCTGCAGTGATCCCTGGCCATTGTAGGAGTTTTTTTCACTGCTTTTTATGTTCCTTGTAGGGCATTGGTGCAGAGTGCAGGAGTGACCTATTTCTTTCTCCTAGTCATAGTCATAGTGTGCAAACAGGCCCTTCGGCCCAACTTGCCCACACCGGCCAACATGTCTTAGCTACACTTGTCCCACTTGCCTGCGCTTGGTTCATATCCCTCCAAACCTGTCCTATCCATAGGGTATATGTCCTATCTCCTGAGGGGAAACTTCCTTCCATAATGACCCAACATTTCCACTGAGTGATGAGCTTCTTGTTTCCTAAGGCCCTCTGCCCTGATCAGCGATGGCTTCCTGATTTATGAATCTCAGAAATGTTTTGACAACGTTTAAGAAACATTTAGACAGGTACATGGATGGGACATGTTTGCTGTCGTGGGCTAGTTGTGCTGAATTGCCTATTTCCACATTGTAGGACACGATGACTCCTAACTGGTGAAGCAGCTGATGGAATAATTTGGATGTTTTGAAGCGTGCAACATTCAAAAGCATTTGAAATATTAAAGTTGTGTTAACCATTGACACTTAAAAGATTAAAATTAAAACATGAAAAACTGAATTATGCGATTCCAAACAGAAACATAAATTACCTTAAACTCGCCTCTATCCTTTACAGCAATCACTCTCTAATGAAATGAATGCTATTGCTAAACTTGCACTAAGTCAAATCGGGCACAGAGTCTGATGCCATATTTTTCAGCAGAATTGTCAGGACCTTGTCAGAAGTTCATGTTGCAAGAAGAGCAGAGTGCGTTTAACATTAACAGGCTTATAAACAGAATGACAGTTCAGGATGTCCACATTTGTGCTTTCTTGCACGTATCTTGGAGTTTTATTTAATGGATATATTGTGCTTTATCACCCAAGTACTATTGGTGGCTTGCCAATGCAGCCTGGCTTAGAATAGCTGAAAACTATTGCCAAAAATGAATAGTTCTCTGTGTCATAGAGCTATCTCCTTGTACCCGCGTAAGTTTTCTCCGGGTGCTCCGGTTTCCTTCCACATTCCAAGGACATGTGGGTTTGTAGGTTAATTGACTTCTGTAAATTAACCCTGCTATGTAGGATGCAAAACTTGGATAACATGGAACGAATATGTGAGCAGCATGGACTCGATGTGTTGAAAGGTCTATTACCATGCTGGATCTCTAAAACTAAAACTAAAAAGTTGGGTAACGAAGCTTGCCTGTCCCTGGCCCATATCCCTCCACCTTTCCTATCCATGACCCTGTCAAAGTGTCTTTGAGATGCTCTAAGTGTACTCACTTCTACGGTTTGCTCTGGCAGCTCCTTCCATGTATGCACCATCTTCTGTGTGGGGAAAAAGTAGCATTCTCTCAGGTTTCTTTTAAATCTTTCCCCTAATTTAAACCTACGTTTAGACACCTCTATTTTATTTGGAGGGGGACTGGCTATTCCCTTATCTAGGCTCCATAATTTTATAAACCTTCTATAAGGCTACTCCTCTACCCCGTCTGCTCAAGATCTCCCTTCAGCCCCCCACGCTTGGTTTATTCTCTATTTTGAGTGCAATTCACAATCCAGCTACTTCGGTAGCCTTGAAGTATTTATTTACAATTTGGTAAATGCAAACTCTGATCCAGATCAGTAAAAACAAAAGTGTTAAATCTTTGTTTTGTGGTAATACAACTGAAAATATTTTGTGTGTAACCTAATTAAGTATTACTTAAACTTAGTTTACAATGCAAAATATACAGAATCATTTGCTGGTTCACTGGGAGTGCAGTTGCTAGTTCTTTGTCAATTAAATTTGCATTTTAATATTTTTTAAATGTTTCCATTGGTGTCTTTGTGTTCAAAAGAGGCAGCTTAAATTTTAAAACCGCTTCAAAGGCCTGCAAACAGCAAACACAATTAGCAGGAATTCGCTACGGTGATTAATTCCTCCTGAGAGCTTGCCAGATTTGTGGGTGGTGCTGTCTTCGAGCAAAACATTTTAAACTCGCATAGAAGATTGTAGAAATTCAATTTGCACTTTAAAAATTTCCGTCTCGTTATGGTAAATAAGGTTGAATTGCGACATGAGTAATATGTAATTTATCCTTTTATTTTGAGCTGTAAGCACAAAATTGAGGTCCAGCACCTGTTGTGACTACAGAAATGAAATGCTCAAATTTTTAATGATCGCAGTCCATTTGGGTGGTGACTCTACTGGAATAGGCTCCTTTTGTCTGCTGATGCATTTATTTATATATAGTTATTAATGGACAATATTACCTCTGCACTGTAAGCAATTTATCCTGTTGTTTATAGAGTATTCGACGAATTACAAATGGGCCCCCAAGGTATCGTGTACTAATGAGTGATGGAATCCATACACTGTCATGTAAGTATTGAAGAAATAATTTATTTGCATTAGCTAAATAAAAATGATTTAATTGTTCATCCATTTTATGGAATTTTATGCACGGTATTAGTATGCTAATTATGGATATATTCCAATTTTAAACTGGAACTACTTCAACCACTTGTCTGGTGCTCTTAACATAATGAGAAGTTATTTTGCAAATGCAGAGCAGGGATTAAGATGACTGATAGATAAGGGTTTTGAGAAGGCTTTAAATAATGGAAGGTATGTGCCAAGGTTATGTGAAATTATTTTCCCCTCCATTCTGGACCTTGTCTGCTCCACTGGACTAAATCTACATCACCTCTCTGGCTCCGACCCCACCCTCTCTGATCACTTAGCCATCACCATGTCCGTCAACATTCCCACCCCAGCTCCAAGGCAAAAACGCAAAATCAACTTCCGTAAGCTGAACTCTGTTTCACCTACCTCGCTCTCATCCTCCCTCTCTGAAATAATGTCCGCCTCTCCCTTCGATGACCTCCACAGCCCTTCTGACCTCACTGACTACTACAACCACACTCTCTGCTCCTGCCTCGACCAGCTTGCACCTAGAACAACCAAAACAGTTTCCTTCACCCACTCTGCTCCCTGGTTTACCCCCGAACTCCGCATGATGAAAACTCATGCCCGCCAACTTGAAAGACTCCGCAACAAAACAGGTCTCACAATTCACTCCCAAGCCTACAAAGACCACCTGCAGCACTACAAAGATGCCCTCTCCCGCGCCCACTCCACCTACTACTCTCAAATAATTCACTCTGGCTCCGGAAACCCAAAAGCACTCTTCTCTACAATAAACAAACTCCTCAGCCCCCTGGACACCATCTCCCAATCATTCACAGTTGACAAATGCACCACTTTCCTTTCATTCTTCCAAAGCAAAATAGACAGCATCTACAGCACCTTAACCACCAACGCACCTGCTCCCCCACAAACCACCTGCCCCCCCTTATCCTGTCAACCCCTGCCTCAGTTCTCCCCAGTCTCCACCACCGACCTCTCTGACCTCTTCACAGGAATAAAAACTGCCACCTGCTCTCTGGACCCCATCCCCATCAGCTTTGTCAAGGCCTGCCTTCCTGCTCTCTCTCCACTTATCACTGCAACAATAAACTCCTCCCTGTCCACTGGCATCGTCCCGCCATCCCTCAAAATCGCTGCTGTCACCCCCATTCTGAAAAAACCTGGTCTAAACCCTGACACCCCAAACAACTTCAGACCAATCTCCAACCTACCCTTTCTGTCCAAAGTTTTGGAACGTGCTGTAGCTTCCCAACTCAAATACCACCTCTCTACCAATAACCTGTATGAAACCTTCCAATCTGGATTCTGCTCTAACCACTGTACTGAAACTGCGCTCCTCAAAATCACAAACGACCTTTTCCTCTCCTCCGACGCTGGCAACCTCAACATCCTCATCCTACTTGACCTCAGCGCCGCCTTTGACACCATAAATCACTCCATTCTCCTCACCCGACTTGAAACCTCCTTTAACATCACCGGCACAGCCCTATCCTGGTTCAAATCTTACCTCTCTGACAGGCACCAGTTCATCTCCATTAACAACTGTAAATCCCCCACCGCTCCCCTCCCCCAAGGTGTCCCCCAAGACTCAGTCCTTGGCCCCCTCCTCTTCATCCGCTACCTGTTCCCCCTTGGTCAATTAATCCGCCGTCATGGTCTCAACTTCCACTGCTTCGCCGATGATATCCAGTTCCTCGTCTCCACCAAGTCAATCTCCACCACCACACACTCTACACTGACAAACTGCATCACTGAAATAAAATCTTGGCTTCAATCAAATTTCCTCAAACTCAACTGCAACAAATCTGAAATCATCATCATTGGTCCAAAAACGCTCACCAAATCCACCCAAAACTTCATCCTCAATATTGATGGTCTCCCAGTATCCACCTCCCCTCACATCCGGAATCTTGGAATCATCTTTGATCAAACCCTCTCCTTCGACAAACACATCAAACACATCACAAAGACAGCCTTCTTCCACCTCAAAAACATTGCCCGTCTCCGTCCATCCCTCTCCTTCACAGCTGCAGAAACCCTCATCCACGCCTTCATCACCTCCCGTCTGGACTACTGCAACAGCCTCCTCTATGGCTCACCCTCAAAAATCATCAGTAAACTTCAATACATTCAAAATTCCGCTGCCCGTCTACTCACCCACTCCCCGATCCGTGACCATATCACCCCCGTCCTTTACAAACTCCACTGGCTCCCCATCCCCCAGAGAATCCAGTACAAAATCCTCCTCATGACCTACAAAGCCCTCCATAACCTGGCCCCATCCTACCTGACTGACCTCCTCCACAGGCACACTCCCACCTGCACCCTCCGCTCTGCTGCTGCCAATCTCCTGTCCCCCCCCATCCGGACCAAACTCAGATCCTGGGGGGACAGGGCTTTCTCCATCGCTGCTCCCACCCTATGGAACTCACTACCCCAAACCGTCAGAGACTCCTCCTCACTCACCACATTCAAAACATCACTGAGGCCTTTCCATATTTGGACAAGTACTGGTGCAGGACATGGTATCAGCTGGAGGAGTTTGAGGTTTGGTTCTGGAGCTTGGGCAGTAACCGATGTTGTGGCGGTCCATTCAAAAGGTGGTGTTTTGCTGGTGGTACGTTTCAGGAGATGATCACCCCACTACCATAGAGTGCCGGTAGAGCAAGAATGAGCAACAGTCAGGGTGATTGAAGAGATCAGGCATTTGAAGCGAATAGGCAGGGAGTTCAGGAGACCCTAAAGTTAACTTGTTCTCCCACTGGTCTTCATTACTGACTGCTGATGGTAGATAGGTTTTTGCACCAGGGGAGTACAAGTAGAGCCAAGATCATGGCTGAGCATGGCTGCTTCAATTATACAGGGAGGAATGGAGGAGAAAAGCCAAGAAAGGTGTCGCTGTGACTGTAGAGGTGATTAAGTGGAATACTCGCTTCCAAGTGCTTAACAGGTTGTTGGTGAGCAGAGGCAGAAAATTCTGGTCAGTGAGGTGGTGGTCCAAATGAGTAAGTTGTACAACACAAATGTCCTTTAGCCCACCATATCCATGCTGGTCTTTTTACCCATCACACGAATATTGTTTGTCCTCATTACATTTATTACCTTCTACGCTTGGCCAATTCAAGTCGCAGTCTGAATATCTCTTAAACATAGTGATTGCATTTGATTTTACCACCATCTCTGGCAGTGAGTTCCAGATGTCAATGTATTTGTGAAAATTCCTCTGAAATCCTTCTTAAAATTCCTTCCTCTCACCTTAAACCTTTGTGATACCTCAACCATAGAAAAACAAATTCTGACTATCTAGTCTATCTGTGCCTCTCATAATTTTGTATAGCTAGCTCTTAGGTTATTCTTCTGCCTTCTTTGCTCCAGCAAACCAGCAGGACACCTCCTCCTACTTATCCTTGGCCATGACCCCACATTTCATAATCCTCTCAAACCATTTCTGATTTTATCACGTCTGCTGGCAGCCCTCCACAGCCTCTAACCTTTTCGTTCCCCAGCCACGCACAGTTCGGTTTTACCTTCTCCCCAAAGTCCATAAACACAACTGCCCTGTTAGATGCATTGTTTCTGCCTGCTTCTCTCCCACTGAAATCATTTCCACGTACCTCGGCTCCATCCTCTCCCCACCCTAGTCCAATCTCTCCTGACCTATGTCCAAAATACCTCACATGCCCTTTGTCTCTTTAATGACTTCCGCTTTCCGAGCCCCCACGCCCCCATCTTTACTATGGATGTTCAGTCACTCTACACCTCCATCCCCCACCAGAAATGCCTTAAAGCCCTCCGTTTCTTTCTCAGCTGCAGAACTAGCCAATTTCCCTCTACTAACACTCTCCTCCGCCTAGTCCTCACTCTTAACAACTTCTCCTTCGACTCCTCCCACTTCCTCCAAAGGGCACTCGCATGGGGCCCCAGCTATGCCTGCCGCTTTGTTGGGTACGTTGAACAATCTCTGTTCCAGGCATACACTGGCGCCATCCCCAAATTCTATCTGTGTTACATTGACGACTGCATCGGTGTAACCTCCTACATCCATACAGAACTCGTGGACCATTAACTTCACCACCAAGTTCCATCCTGCACTCAAATTCACTTGGACCATCTCCGATACCTCCCTCCCCTTCCTTGATCTCGCCGTCTCCATCACAGGAGATAGACAATCGACTAACGTCTATTATAAACCTACAGAGTCTCACAACTATCTAAACTACACTTCTTCCCACCCTGCTTCCTGCAAAGACCCTATCCCAAATTCCTCTGTCTCTGCTGCATCTGTGCCCAAGATGAGGTGTTCCATAGCAGGACATCAGAGATGTCCTCATTCTTTAGGGAACGGGGGTTCCCCTCTTCCATCATAGATGAGGCCCTCACAAGTGTCTCCTCGGTGCTCTATCCTTGCTCCCTCTCCCCCTAGTTGCAATAGGGACAGAGTCCCCCCAGTCCTTGCCTTTCACCCCATTAGCCATCGCATACAATGCATATTCCTCTGACATTTTCGCCACCTCCAACGGAATCCCACCACTAGTCACATCTTCTCACAGAGACCTTTCCCTCCGCAACTCCCTGGTTAACTCGTCCCTTCCCACCCAACCCACCCCCTCCCCAGGTACATTCCCCTGTGCAACACCTATCCCTATACCTCCTCCCTCGACTCTGTCCAGGGACTCCGACAGTCCCTTCAGGTTAAGCAGAGGTTCACTTGCACCACTTCCAACCTCATCTATGGTATCCGTTGTTCAAGGTGTGAACAGCGGCGAGACTAAACGTAGACTGGGCGATTGTTTAGCTGAACACCCTCACTCAGTCTGCCTGGACCTACCTGATCTCCTGGTTGCCAAACACTTTAATTCCCCTTCCCTTTCCCACATTGACCTTTCTGTCCTACGCCTCCTCCATTGTCAGAGTGAGGCCAAAAACAATTTGGAGGAACAGCATCTCATATTTCGCTTGGGCAGCCCAGTGGTATAAATATTGATTTCTCTAACTTCAAGTAACCCTTGCACTCCCTCTCTCTCCATCCTTCCCCCATCCAGGTCATACCAGCTTCAGTCATCTAATTGTGTCTCATTGTCTGTACTCGTTCTCAACATGACACAGCAAACAATGTCCTGTTTCCTTTATCATCGTTAGTTTTTTGCAAATCTTTCATTCATTTGTTCTATATCTCTCTACATCACCATCCATAATCTCTCATTTCCGTTTCCCCTGGCTCTCAATCTGAAGAAGGGTCTCGACCCAAAACGTCGTCTATTCCTTTTTTCCCCCCCTAGGTGCTGTCTGACTCGCTGAGTTACTCCAGCTTTTTGTGTCGATCTTCAGCTTTTCTAAACTCTCCCCATCATTGAAGTCCAGGCAGTATTCTGGTGAATCTCCTCTGCACCCTTTCTCATGCAATTACATCTTTCCATGGTGTGGTAACCAGAACTGCACACAATAGTCCATGTGTGGTCTAGTATTTTGTGAAAAAAGGTTAAAAACGATGCGAAACGATGTGAAAAATAAATAGCACCTCAACGAGAAATAATGTTTTATGACAAGACCATACTTTTAAAAAAAGCAAGATTCTTTAAGATAGGTTTAGCTGTAAGTATACGATCAGCCAAAACATTATGACCTGTTGAGCCAAAACATTATGACCACCTGCCTAATGTGCTGTTGGTTCTCCGTGTGCAGCCCCATACGCAGCAGGGTGCGATGCACTGTGTATTGTGACACATTCCTCCTGTGACCACCATTAAAAAAATTTGTGACTTGTGCCACAGTAGACCTTCTGTCGGTTCGGACCAGACGGGATAGCCTTTGTTGCCCTCGCGCATCGATGAGCCTTGGGCGCCCAACACCCTGTTGCCGGTTTGTGGTTTGTCCCTCCTCGGACCACTGTCGGACCACTGCTGACCGGGAGCACCCCATATGCCTTGCCGTTTCAGAGATGCTCTGACCCAGTCATCTTGCCATAACAATTTGGCCCTTGTCAAAGTTGCTTAGGACTTTACTCCTGCCCATTTCTCCTGCATCCAACACATCAACTTCAAGAACTGACTGTTCTCTTGCTGCCTAATATATCCCACCCCTTGACAGGTGCCATTGTAACAAGATAATCAATGTTATTCACTTCGTCTATCAGTGGTCATAATGTTTTGGCTGATCGGTGTATGTAAGAAGGAAGCCTACTAAATAAAGTTGGTGAGCTACAGGTTCAGTTGATCATGGAATTACAATGTTATGATGGCGGAAGCCTGGCTGAGAATAGGCAGGAAGGGTTTCCAAACCTTCCCGGATACAAGGTATTCGGGGAAAGATGGAAGGTAACAAAAGAGGAGTGTGGCAATATTGTAGAAACAAGGAATTGCAGATGCTGGTTTTCCAAGGAAAGACAAAATGCTGGAGCAACTCAGTGGTTAGGCAGCATCCCTGGAGAACATGGATAGGTGATGTTTCTGGTTGGCATTCTCCTTGATTTCAATGAATGTTGAAATGCAGAAGAGAATGTTCCGGAATGAACAAGGACAGAAGCTTATCTTTTTAGAGGTTAAGAAACAGCAAGGGTTAAAAAACAGTACACTTTAGGAACTGTTTTATAGGCTGACAAGTGGTGTGAAGGATATTGAGTTCAATTGCAGGAAAATTGTAGAGACGATAAAAGCAATAGAGTAGTGATAATGGGATTTGAACTACAAAATATTTAACTGTAACAGAATAATTTGAAGGACAAAGTAGGTTTGGAGTTTTTGCAATCTGTTTAGGAGAATTTTCCTGACCGGTACATTTCTGCAGGCCCTTGTCATTGTTTGAGTTGGTTCTAATTAACGAACTGGGTCAAGTGGAGCAGGTTTTATGGAGGAAGTTCTTGAAAGTGTTTATTATAAGAAGATTCAGTCATAGGGTTCAGAAGGGAGGTGGTTAAATGTCTAAAAGCAAAGAATTTGCAGGGCTTTGGGGATAGCATTGAAGAATATGACTGGGTAGATTACTCTTGCATGCAGTCCCTCTGTGCTGTAACGATACAGTAAGTCCATGTAGATGTGGAAAGCAACAGTGATTAGATCAACCTGTATCCCCGGTTGTTAATATGGTATCTGATATAATTAAGGCTTTGGGAAGGCTGAATCATATCATATCATATCATATCATATATATACAGCCGGAAACAGGCCTTTTCGGCCCTCCAAGTCCGTGCCGCCCAGTGATCCCCGTACATTAACACTATCCTACACCCACTAGGGACAATTTTTACATTTACCCAGCCAATTAACCTACATACCTGTACGTCTTTGGAGTGTGGGAGGAAACCGAAGATCTCGGAGAAAACCCACGCAGGTCACGGGGAGAACGTACAAACTCCTTACAGTGCAGCACCCGTAGTCAGGATCGAACCTGAGTCTCCGGCGCTGCATTCGCTGTAAAGCAGCAACTCTACCGCTGCGCTACCGTGCCGCCCATTAATGCATTTCCTCCTACAGCCTCTGTGATCACCAGTAAATATATCCTGTTCTTTGCTGTCGTAGGCTAAACAAGATAAATTGCAGTATTGTTCTACTTGACTGAGAATTCAACTTCTATCATTGTCTTCTGTCTCAAATTAGCCTGCGCATATGAACCAATGTTCTTTCCTGCTCAATCTTATCCACTATTGCTCTTTTTCTTCCTGTTTTATATTTGGCCATTGGCTTTACATACAGTATCATCCTTGTGTTTAAGGTGGCTGACAGTGGAAAGAATTTTAACATAGTTGTGAATAAGTCCGGGCCTTGGGGTTGTGTGTTGGTTGGTGAGGAGAAGTACTACATGGGGGAGTGCAAAGTACTGCATTTAAACAGGAGCTAGAGAGAGTATGTAGTTGTTGTTGGGTAAGTCAACATCTGGCACAGTTGATTATAAAAGCTGTACAGAGTTCAGATGCGGCATGTTACAGTAAGGAAGAGGGACAAAGCTAGCAATGTACGGGAGGATGAGAGAGGTTGTAAATTTGCCAGGTGTCTCACATCTGTGGTAGGGCATCTAATGGGGAGGTTTCTTAGGAATAGGATTTACTCCTATTGGAAGATTGGGGACAGTCAATGGGGTTTTCTGTGGGGCAGTTCATGTTCTTTCCTACACATCATGTCTTACAAACTTGCTTTAATTATTTGAGGTGGTGACGAAGGTGATTGTAGAAGGTAGGGCAGTGGATATTGTCTGCATAGATTTTCACAAGGCATTTGACAAGGTCACGTCAGGCAGATCCAGAAGCAAAGATTTATGCATAGTTTGATTTTTGTGCATTGCACGAGTGTATATATGAGAGGATACGATAACACTTTATTCATTCCCGGAGGGAAATTGGTCTGCCAACAGTCATAACGCACAATAAGGTACACAAAGACTTGAAGTTAAAATTGAATTAAAAGTGGAAAAAAAAGAAAAAGACAAGCGACTGGCTGCTGTGTGCACAGCGCCATAACCAGAACGAACGAACAAACAAACAAACAAACAAATGCAGGCTTATCCCCTGGGCAGAAGATTCTAAAACTAGAGTGCCCCCCTACACTTGGTCCCCCTTTGTTCCCCCACCGTCCCCCACGCCGGGTCCTCCATTGTTCTTCACTGCAGTTCTCCCACAACACACCAGGTCCTCCATTGTTATTCACGGCAGTCCCCCCATGACAGGTCCCCGTTGTCTTTGCCCCCCCCCCCCCCCACGTTCATCGAGTGTCACCGGGGCTCCTGCTGCTACTGCGGCAGAATTAAACTTCACTTAAAGATGCATGGAATCTGGTGATTTGGTAGTTTGGATTTAGAACTGGCTTACATATAGAAGACACAGAAGTGGTGGAAGTTGCGCTATACTGACTGGAGGTCAGTGATCTGCAGTCTTCTGTTATATAATGTCGTTGTACAGTAAGTTTGCAGATAAGAACATTGACAGAATTGTAGATAATTAAGGCTTTCAAAGGATCCACCTGGAAAAAGATAGACACAAAAAGCTGGAGTAACTCAGTGGATCAGGCAGCATCTCTGGAGAAAAGGAATAGGCGACGAATCGGGTCTCGCAAAGATGCTGTCTGACCCACTGAGTTACTCCAGCTTTTTGTGTCTATCTTCAGTTTAAACCAGCATCTTAAGTTCCTTCCTCCACTTGGAAAAATATCATTTCTAGATATGGGGGGAGAAATGGCAGATGGAATCTACGCTGGGGAGGTGTGGGATGTTGTACTTAAATACAAGAGGAAGTGTACAGCTAATGGCAGGACTTTTTAAACAACATCAATATGTATAGTGCTGTAGGGATCCAAATCCATAGATCCCTGAAATCTACACAAGCAGATAGCATGATCAAGAAGTCGTATTACTTGTCAGATTAACACATCTAATTGTCTTAAACTGCCATTTTATAGGCTTGCCATCATTGGTTGGGATAGACACAAAATGCTGGAGTAACGCAATGGGACAGGCAGAATCCCTGGAGTGAAGGAATGGGTGACGTTTCGGGTCAAGACCCTTCTTCAGACGACTTGAAATGTCACCCATTCCTTCTCTCCAGAGATGCTGCCTGTCCCGCTGTGTTACTCCAGCATTTTGTGTCTATCTTCGGTTGAAACCAGCATCTGCAGTTCCTTCCTACATCATTGGTTGGGACGTGGGGTATGAGAATCAGAGGTTGCGTTGCAGCTGTGTAAAACTTTGGTTTGACCAAATTTGGAGTATTGTGTGTGGTTCTGGTCGCCCTATTACAGGAAGAATATTGAGGCTTTGGAAAGGGTGCAGTGGACCAGGATGTTGGCTGGATTAAAGGATATTGGCTGTAAGGACAGGTTAGACAAACATGAATTGTCATCTCTGGAGCATCAGAGGCTGGGAAGAAATCCCATAGAATTGCTAGAAAATTTAACTGCTGATTAGTTGGGGCAGATTTATTTGCCAGTGCAGAAAATGGTTTATGGAGTGGCCAAAGTTTTCTGCCCAATTCTATAACTGTACCATGGGAAACCCCTTTACTAAAATAATTACCAGATTTTAGAAAATTAATTAGCATTATTTGAATTTGAATTGTCTGAGATATCCCATCTCATTTGAGATATCCCTCTATTGTGAGAATAGCTTGTACAGTATTACATTTTTAAACATTGAAGTAATAAATTCAAGATTTCTTTTTGTTATTTTAGCTTTCCTCCTTGCAACTCAACTGAACTACATGGGAGATGAAGGTCTTATTGCAGTAAACTCCATCTGCCAAATCAACCGGTTCATTTGTAACACAATGAAGGATGGAAGGTACGAAGCATAAATTAAGTCTAGTATTTATGAGCTATGAAATGTTAAAATGATAGGGGCTTTCGGTTTAAAAGGATCATTTGTCTAGCCAAGTGGGGAGGTGATAATTTGATGCTGAGTGGTAATATATTTCCAAGTGTCCAATTCAAAAGAAAATACACAGAAAATTTGAGTAGATCCAAGGCAAGTAGATCCAGTCAGAGCAAAGTTTAAAGAAATTTAAATTTATGTAGCCTGTTTCAAGTTCCCAATGTATCAGAGCTCGACAGTAGCAATCTTGCGTCTCAATCAATCCATGTGGTTCTAGGTTGAACTGGAGGAACAAGCTCAGAATCTACTGTGAAATATGGTGCTCCGGGATTGGAGCACATAGACCGTTCTGTCGATGAGGCATTAAACATTGGTCATGCCACTTGCTTTTGGGTAGATTTTAAAGATCCAATTAGCACAATTTGAGAATGAGCAAAATAGTTCTCTCTTGTATTCTGGCAATATTTACCCTTGCTCATTAAAACACTTTGTCTTGTATCAGTGGCTGAAAACCAGCTGTGCCTAAAGTGGCTGCAGCATTTCCCAACGTCATAACTTCACACTTCGAGTACTTAATTGACTATAAAATGATTTGGGCGGCCTTGAGTGTTAGATTCTTTTGTCAAAAACTGCAAGGAATGCAGAAATGTTTCAAAGTGAGATTGAAGTGCTGTTGAGTGAGCAAATATAATTTGCCACTCATCAGCCTATATGTGACTGTTATCCAGATCTTATTGTGGTTGGGAAAATTCCGTCAAGAGCTGCAAATGTTACTTTCCACTTAAGAGCCATGGTATAGATATCTGTATGTGGATAGTATAATCATCTCCACTCCACATTCAACAAATGACCATTGCTAAATACCTCTAACTTTCTGGGTGAGGTGGGAGTTACTGTCAAAACCTGATAATTGACATGATTAGCCATGGAGGAAAAAAAATGGATTCAAGAGGCCGACAAGCTTCAACAGCATTGTTTCCATCACAGGATCTGTGGTTGTCTAAGAGCTTGAACCACCACCATTTTCTCAAGGATAATTTAGGATGGGGTTTAAATGGTGGCTTTGTCCATAATACCTTTGTCTGATGAATGAATATTTTTAACAAAATGTTCGCTCCTTGTATCCAGGTAATAAGTGAGTTCGGAATCTCGATCTCGCCCGCTCACCGAAGCATACAGCAATAAAACTAACAAAATCATCGTAGTTTTGTACAAATGCACCATAAATACATCTAGTTAATAGTTTTGAAAGCAGTATTTTCTTACCTCGAAGAAGCAAAACTGGAAAATACGGATGAAACGCAGATCTGTATACACGCAGCAGCTCAGCCGGCGAGACTGTTTATCCTGAATAACCTATGACCTGGGCATGCGCAGTCAAGATACCGAACTCACTTATTGAACAAACTGGATAAATTGTTTTAAATCAGAAACCAATATATTAAAGTAATATTCCTTCTGCAGATTGTTTTATCAGTTTGGATAAGTTAAGAAAATGTATTTTCATTATTAAATCTCCCCTGCTTGGATTAGGTGGTCTTAGCTTGACTAGAATTTAGAAGGATGAGAGGAGATCTTATCTGAACGTATAAGATTATTAAGGGGTTGAACACGTTAGAGGCAGGAAACATGTTCCCAATGTTGGGGGAGTCCAGAACAAGGGGCCACAATTTAAGAATAAGGGGTAGGCCATTTAGAACTGAGGTGAGAAAAACTGAGGATAGCGGAGTCAGGGGGTATGGGGAGAAGGCAGGAACGGGGTACTGATTGAGAATGATCAGCCATGATCACATTGAATGGCGGTGCTGGCTCGAAGGGCCGAATGGCCTCCTGCACCAATTGTCTATTGTATTTAAATAATGGAGAAAGTGGGGAATCGCATCCAATTATCACCCATCCACAAATATTATTTATGCAATATCAAAATACATTTTCTGAGACCAGCCAACTATTGAAAGCAGAGGATAGAGACAAAATGTTGGAGTAAAGTGGGTCTGGAGAAAAAGGATGGGTGACGTTTCAGGCCGGAACCCTTATTGAAAGCAGAGGAATGATTTAATCTCCGAATAATCGTACCAATCCTGAAATTTCCTGATGTTGCTGAGCAGAGTCCAGAATTGTTCAATCCCAGCTCGATGAAAGACAGGGCAGATTGCAGCAGACAAACAGAGTTGTTAAGTACGGAGAAAATGATTGACCGCACTAGACTAGACATTGATTTTTTTTTGTTGTTGTTGTTAATTTGCTGTATTTTACCTGGTAATTTAGGAATCTTTGGGCTTTTTCTAATTTTTTTGTAATGGAGAATGCTCCACTGCAGGGTTACATCCCAATCATTAATACCATGACTGCTCCATAGCATGCCATATTTGAGAATGTGAACTACTTGCCTGAGGTTATGACTCCCTGTTCGATCCCTGTTCTCATATTTGCTGTCCGCTGCATAATTTTTTCTTTTGCAGCGTTGTAATTATCCAAAATGCAAAAGTAAGTAAAATAGGTTTGTGCGATAGAATCAGAGGATTCTGCAGTGTTAAGCTGCCTGGTTGCTCCTCAAATGGTGGGGTGAGAGGCTTTCCTTACGAATAGCAGTAGTCTGGATGAGCCATCATCGTGTCCTGGCCAATACTGATATATAGCAAATTAACTGGACCATGTTTATTTAATTGATCAGTTTATGGGTTCATGCTGTGTATTGAAAGTCACAAGATGATGAAAATCGTGATATAATTTGGTGGAGTGGCCTCAATGAGGCTTATGGCCTTATTCTGCTTCTATGTTGAATTATATATTTTCTTTTCTCAATTTTTCCCCTCCAATTTTTTCCATTTTTGATTGAGAGATACAGCATGGAAATGGGCCCACTGACACCACGTCGACCATCGATCACCCGTTCACGAGTCCTATGTTATCCCACTTTTTCGTCCGCTCCCTTGCACACTTGGAGCAATTTACAGAGGTCAATTCAGCTGGAATCCCAAACATCTTTGAAATGTAGGAGGAAACCAGAGCACCCAAAGGAAAATTGCGCGGTCACAAGAGAATGTGCAAACTCCATATAGACAGCACCTGAGGTCTGGATTGAATCCGGGTCTCTGGCACAGTGAGACAGCAGTTCGACCAGTTGTCCCACTGTGCCGTAGAAATATATATTTTACCGTGAAGTCTTTCTTTCATTCCTGCCCTAATTTGCCCTCTTGGATCGTTGCGGTTGTAAACGTTGTCAAGTGAAAACTCCTTTGCCTGAAGCGTTGTGTAATTACATACTTGTATTCTCAAATAAAAATAATCATGATCTTCAAGCTCGATATAAACAAGTTAACACCTTGCCATGCGTGGGTAATTAGTTCAGAAAGTGAGATGGTCTGAAGGGCCGATTTCTGTGCTGTGTAACTAAATGCTTATGGACAATGGTCATATAGCAAGAGTTAAATGGCATAGCCGTGCAAAAATTGGAAGGAGGAACTTGGGGAAAGTATTATTGCACTTAAAGTTGGCAGTCCTACAGGCCTGTAATGTAGCTAATGGTATGGCACTCATTTGATTTCTAAAATGACCTCCCTCTAGTATGTTCCTTTTCCATTAGGTTGCTATAATTATTTTCTGTAAGAAATTTAATGTCTTAATGTCAGGTTTAATTTTTGAAACTCCATCTTCTGCTGAAGTAGTTGTAATTTGGAGGAGGCTCATTTCAACGAATTTCGATCTTTTGCTGTTGATGAGATTCTTAGCTTACTGGGATTTAGCAAAATGAAATCAAGTGTGACTCCATATAATTAAAATATTAACAATGTAACCGTTTAACAACGTTTTTTTAATGTGCTTGATTTGCTACCGTTCTAGACGTGCAGTTGTGATTGTTGACCTGAAAGTTGTTAGAACAGCCGATCAAGTGAATGGAAAGATTGGTAATCCAACGCCAATCAACGAAGGCAAGTGACATCTAACAGAATTTGGCCCTACAGTTAGGTTAATTTTACTGGTGTCAATGTTTGAAAACACTATTCCATTGTTTTTTTCTCTCTTCCTCCAGCTGGCATACTTCTCTGCATGCATTTGGTTATTTTAATGTTTACTGCCAGCCCAGATGCTTGTGTCAGCAGGTCATTGTAAAATGAACTGAAATACATTTATTTCCGTGTAGGAAGGAACTGCAGATGTTGGTTTAAATCGAAGACACAAACAAAATGCTGGAGTAACTCAGCAGGACAGGCAGCATCTCTGGAGAGAAGGAATGGGCGATATTTTGGGTCGAGATCTTTCTTCAGGGGTCTCGAAGTAGTCACCCATTACTTCTATTCAGAGATGCTGCCTGTCCCGCTGAGTCACTACAGTATTTTCTGTCTGAATTACATTTATTTCTCTTGCCTGAGAATGTGGTTTGCAGTGTTTGCTGAATTGTGACCAGGAGTGGAGCCCTGCCCCTGATTTCTTTTCTATGCTAAGGATGTTGCTCTATTTGTAACATTCTGCTGTAGTATCAGCATTGGTTGGGTTTATTATGTAACAAAATACAGTAGACCCTCGTTTTAATGGACCTCTTTATAATGGAATTTGGTTATAGTGGAAGGACCTGCCCGCCCCATCCCCGGCTCGCACTACCCCTCCCCCCCCCCCTGGCCACTTGCACGCGCTACTCCTGACTCCCAACATGTACGGACGAGCCCTCCTTCACTCACTGCACTGTCTGATTGATGCTGCTGTTGTTGCAGCTCACGTTGTACCCCTGGGACAGCGCTTTCTTTGGGCTGCCGCCACCGACAGGACGTGCTCAGTCACTTGCTGCATTTACCAGTAAGCCCATCGTTTTGTCCACTTCCCACTCCACTGCAGCCCCCACCACCATCTCCCGTCATTCTGTCCACTCGGCTCCCCCTCCCCTCCACCATCGCCAAATTCTGCTCCTCCCATCACTCTGTCCACTCTGCCTCTTCTCCCTTCCTCCTCCCTCCCTCCACTTACGTCGCCGACATACTCCCGCTTGGAAGCAGAAGCAGGTGAGAGGGGAGGGAGCCCCACGGTGAGCGAGTGCTCCTTGTCAGTGGCAGCGGCCTGAAAAAAGCGCAGCTGCCAGGGGCTACAGCATGAGCCGCAACAACAGGCCTCTCACCCGACCCTGCTGTAGCTCGTCAAGAGCTGCTCGCTGCTGCAGCCCAGTAGCTGTAGGGTCAAACGACAGTGTGGAGTAACTCATCAGACTGATTCGGTGTGAACAAGGATCCCGATGTCATGTATCCATGTTCTCCAACTATGCTGCCTGACCCGCTGAGTTACTCCAGCACTTTGTGTCATTTTGTTTAACCATCATCTGAAGTTCTTTGTTTCAACTACATACAATGTTAATACCATACTCGGTTACAGTGGACAATCGGTAATAGCCGTGGTAACGGACACCATCCCGACTGGTCCATTATAACGAGGGTTTACTGACAGAAAAGCTTTATTCGTGTGCTATCCAGTCAAATTATACAGCACAGAGTACAATCAAGCCATATGCATGTACAACAGGTAGTATAAAGATAAAAATACTAGAGTGTAGAATATGGTGTTAATACATTACAGTTACAGAGAAGGTGCAGATTTTTAAAAAGTACAAGGTCTGTAATGAGACAGGTTGGGAATTTTGGACTACAGCATAACTTATGGGAAGACCATTCAGTGGTCTGATAAGTGGAGAAGCTCATTCCTGAATTTGGTAGGAAAAAAACCTGCAGATGTTGACTTAAATCGAAGGTAGACACAAAATGGTGGAGTAACTCAGCGGGTCAGGCAGCTTCTCGGGTGAGAAGGAATGGGTAACTTTTCGGGTAGAGACCCTTCGGTCCGAAGAAGGGTCTCGACTCTACAGTTGTGCCGGGCTCTGGTGAGACCGCACCTGGAGTACTGTGTGCAGTTTTGGTCTCCAAATTTGAGGAAGGATATTCTTGCTATTGAGGGCGTGCAGCGTAGGTTCACTAGGTTAATTCCCGGAATGGCGGGACTGTCGTATGTTGAAAGGCTGGAGCAATTAGGCTTGTATACACTGGAATTTAGAAGGATGAGGGGGGATCTTATTGAAACATATAAGATAATTAGGGGATTGGACACATTAGAGGCAGGAAACATGTTCCCAATGTTGGGGGAGTCCAGAACAAGGGGCCACATTTTAAGAATAAGGGTTAGGCCATTTAGAACGGAGATGAGGAAGAACTTTTTCAGTCAGAGAGTGGTGAAGGTGTGGAATTCTCTGCCTCAGAAGGCAGTGGAGGCCAGTTCGTTGGATGCTTTCAAGAGAGAGCTGGATAGAGCTCTTAAGGATAGCGGAGTGAGGGGGTATGGGGAGAAGGCAGGAACGGGGTACTGATTGAGAGTGATCAGCCATGATCGCATTGAATGGCGGTGCTGGCTCGAAGGGCTGAATGGCCTACTCCTGCACCTATTGTCTATTGTCACCCATTCCTTCTCTCCTGAGATGCTGCCTGACCCGCTGAGTTACTCCACCATTTTTTGTGTCTACCTTCCTGAATTTGGTGATACGTGCTCTCAAGCTTTTGTACCTTTTGCCAAGGGGAGAAGAGGAAATTACCAGGGTGACTCAGACTGCGGATTAGACCTATCATATCATATCATATATCATATATATACAGCCGGAAACAGGCCTTTTCGGCCCTCCAAGTCCGTGCCGCCCAGCGATCCCCGTACATTAACATTATCCTATACCCACTAGGGACAATTTTTACATTTACCCAGCCAATTAACCTACATACCTGTACGTCTTTGGAGTGTGGGAGGAAACCGAAGATCTTGGAGAAAACCCATGCAGGTCACGGGGAGAACGTACAAACTCCTTACAGTGCAGCACCCGTAGTCAGGATCGAACCTGAGTCTCCGGCGCTGCATTCGCTGTAAAGCAGCAACTCTACCGCTGCGCTACCGTGCCGCCTGAAACTTAATCTTTTGTTTTTCTATGCACTTAAAGCAGTCGGCATTTAAACTAAGTTATCTGATTGAATGATATTATAAGCCTGCATATTCCACTTTGTGCTAATTTCCAATTACAAGTGAGATCTCTACAATTTGGACCTGTTTTAACCCAAACTGTTTGGAATCTAAGCTTGTGAAAATGTTCTTTGCTATTGATTCCTAATTGGTTTAATTCGAAAATATTTTACGTGCAGGTCAGACACAGCAGTCAGCTGCTGTTGCCAACCAAACGACAACCAGATCAGTGCAGAATGACTCTACTTCGGCTACTGCTTCAGGTAAGACGTTGAGGGTGTACATCTTAGGTGCAATAGTCTTTCTTTTTAAAAGAGTGCTGCCTTTTGATTTTAGTGTTACAAATGCTGGAGCTCCTTTCAAAACGTACCAATGAACATTTCACAGCTTCATCCTCAATAGTACAAACCTCATTATTTTCCTGAAAATATTAGAAGATTAAGGAATAGGAGCATGTGAACAACTCTTGAGGAAACTGCATGATTGGATATATTGCTGCATATGTCGTGGAATGCATTGGTTTTAATTAATAGTCACAATGTTTTGTTATTGTTTTGAATTGTGAACTCGAGGGGAAAAACAATATCTGCAGAATTGAATAAATGTTATTTTTCTGTTTTATAGTGTTAATATACATAATATCATACTTGTAGTTCACAGTTTTCCTGCCAAAGTTGAGAACAGGCTGCCTAGTAAACCTGGTGATTTCAGAAGTCAACCAAATAGCATTGCAGGATCACAAGCAAAAGTGGTGCCAATTGCCTGCCTGAACCCCTACCAATCTAAGTGAGTACACTCAACTTGTTCAAGGTGCATCCTTGAATGATCACGGTTTATACCTTGTATCTTTTTGTGGGCGCGTTTGGTAAACCATTTGGTTTGAGGTTCATTTGGTCTTGTGCTTGATTGTGTAAATGTGTCTCTGAGGAAATGGATGAATATTGATGTCTGCCCTCTCTTAAATGCAAACAAATTAATACAAGTGCACAATTGAATCCACTTCATTACTTCTCTGCATTAGACTTCTAATATGTTTCTATCATTCTCCGCTCTGTTCCGCTCTGAAACATTTAAGCTTTTAATTAACAGTTGCGGATGACGTATTATCAAACATACAGTTTGTCCATAATATTTGAGACAAAGACCCATCATTTATATATTTGCCTCTGTACTCCACAATTTGAGATTTGTAATAGAAAAAAATCACGTGGTAAAAGTGCACATTGTCAGATTTTATTGAAGGATATTTTTATACATTTTGGTTTCACCATGTAGAAATTACAGCTGTGTTTATACATAGTCCCCCCATTTCAGGGCACCTTAATGTTTGGGACACATGGCTTCACAGGTGTTTGTAATTGCTCAGGTGTGTTTAATTGCCTCCTTAATGCAGGTATAAGAGAGCTCTCAGCACCTAGTCTTTCCTCCAGTCTTTCCATCACCATTGGAAACTTTTATTGCTGTTTATCAACGTGAGGACCAAAGTTGTGCCAATAAAAGTCAAAGAAGCCATTATGGGACTGAGAAACAAGAATAAAACTGTTAGACATCAGCCAAACCTTAGGCTTACCAAAATCAACTGTTTGAAACATCATTAAGAAGAAAGAGAGCAATGGTGAGCGTACTAATCGCAAAGGAACTGGCAGGTCAAGGAAGACCTCCACAGCTGATGACAGAAGAATTCTCTCTATAATAAAGAAAAATCCCCAAACACCTGTCCAACAGATCAGAAACACTCTTCAGGAGTCAGGTGTGGATTTGTCAATGACCACTGTCCGCAGAAGATTTAATGAACAGAAATACAGAGGCTACACTGCAAGATGCAAACCACTGGTGAGCCGCAAAAATAGGATGGCCAGGTTACAGTTTGCCAAGAAGTACAAAAGAGCAACCGCAGTTCTGGAAAAAGGTCTTGTGGACAGATGAGATGAAGATTAACTTATATCAGAGCGATGGCAAGAGCAAAGTATGGAGAAGAGAAGGAACTGCCCAAGATCCAAAGCATACCACCTCATCTGTGAAACACGGTGGTGGGGGTGTTATGGCCTGGGCATGTATGGGTGCTGAAAGTACTGGCTCACTTATCTTCATTGATCATACAACTGCTGATGGTAGTAGCATAATGAATTCTGAAGTGTATAGACACATCCTATCTGCTCAAGTAGTATAAGAAAATAACTGCAGATGCTGGTACAAATCGATTTATTCACAAAATGCTGGAGTAACTCAGCAGGTCGGGCAGCATCTCGGGAGAGAAGGAATGGGTGACGTTTCGGGTCGAGACCCTTCTTCAGACTGATCCGTCTGAAGAAGGGTCTCCCATTCCTTCTCTCCCGAGATGCTGCCTGACCTGCTGAGTTACTCCAGCATTTTGTGAATTAATCCTATCTGCTCAAGTTCAAACAAATGCCTCAAAACATTGCCTGGCGGTTCTTTCTACAGCAAGACAATAATCTCAAACATACTGCTAAAACAACAGTTTTTCAAAGCTAAAAAATGGTAAATTCTTGAGTGGCCAAGTCAATCACCTGATCTGAACCCAATTGAGCATGCCTTTTATATGCTGAAGAGAAAACTGAAGGGGACTAGCCCCCAAAACAAGCATAAGCTAAAGATGGCTGCACTACAGGCCTGGCAGAGCATCACCAGAGAAGACACCCAGCAACTGGTGATGTCCATGAATCACAGACTTCAAGCAGTCATTGCATGCAAAGGATATGCAACAAAATGCTAAACATGACTACTTTCATTTACATGACATTGCTCTGTCTCAAATATGATGGTGCCCTGAAATGGGGGGGATTATGTATAAACATTGCTGTATTTTCTACATAGTGAAACCAAAATGTATAAAAATGGCCTTTATTAAAATCTGACACTGTGCACTTTAACCACATGTGACTTTTTTTCTATTACAAATCTCAAATTGTGCAGTACAGACGCAAATAAATAAATGATGGGTCTTGGTCCCAAACATTATGTCGCGATAGTTGCAAAATCTATATCCATAAGTAAAAACATAAGACACAAAGAGTCTTGTGTGTTTGGCTCATCAAGCTTAATCTTTCACAGAACCGGATATAATTTGCTCTTTCATGGATTGTGTGAAGCTTATTCTCACAAGGGATATGAAGAACGGGTTTAAGAAAAAAATTAGAAAAATCAATATGTCTGGCTAATCATTAACTCCCCAAGAATATTACTGCAGAATTGTAGGAAATAAATATGGCATTACGTTATTCAAGTTGCATTTCACAGCTGACATTTCCATGATTGCAGCAATACAGGAATATATGAGAATTTGATCACCTTTGTCTGCACTTGGCCCTGAAACCTTAACTGTCTTAAGCAAATATTTATCCATTTAATCAAATTTAGCATGAGCTGCTTTTTGCTGGAGGGCGATTTCATGTAATTTGTTATCTTTCAGTGTCCTCCAATAATGTTAAATCCATCCCTACATTCTATAATACTGCTCTTGATATGTGGCTGCACCTGAATAATGCAGATGGTCACGCTGCTTTCTACTGACCTGCGAAGGCAGACTTCGCCCCAAGGAGCAATGATGTGAATTTACAAGCAACCACTGATCTCATGCGTTAAGGAACCAATGAAAGCAATCTCTGATTAACTGGAAAACTAGGTGCTGCTACTGATCTTAAACAAAAACACACAAGGTCGTCTACAGTTAAACTTTATATGCATTACTTGAAACCATTCCATCGAGTTTATTATTGTCATGTGCACCACACCCCTCCCAACCCTTCCAAATTTGGCGGAAAGTTTCCGCTCTCTTATTTCATTTCCGCCATTCCGATTTTGCTTCACATTTTCCAACAAAACAGTCGGTAATTGCAATTTGTCAATTCGGTCGCTAGGGGTTCCGCGAGAAATTCCCCCCGCCCTGGAAGTCTCCCCGAAAATGTGGCACCTAGGCTGGGCAAGGGAGCCAATCTTGACCTCATCGGGACTTCCATGGCCGATCGGTGGGTTGAATTTGCAACCTGTGGCCGGCCGGGGTTCTGGAACACCAGCCCAGCTGGAGCCAGCACATCTACCCCCATAGCCGTCTTGCTTTGCCGGCTGGATAAACCAGCAAAGCTCTGGAACCAAGAGTGCCAGAAAATCAGTGGTGGAACTTTAATGAGTAAATATTAAATTTAAGTGCAAGATTGTATAGCTATATTAATTAATTAATTAAGTCAAGGTTAAAATATAAAACACAGCAGAAAACCCAATTACCACCCTTTTGGGCTGATTATCAATTAATGTGCAAATTTACTTCAAGTACTTCCGTATGCTTAGTCGAGTCGCATATATCAACTCTTTCTTCATAAATTAGTCATACATTTTATGATCGTTGTTCTTTTATTCAATACCAATAGAATTGGGATGTGTAAGGAAAAAGCAAAATAGAAAAAACAAAACAAAACAATTTTTTGTGTTGCAAAAATTCTATAAATAGCAGAATATGCTCATGATAGGCCCGACATTGAAAATATAGTTCAAGAACTGTAATAGTCATTTTGCACACATGAATGTAGCAAAATTTGGCGTGCATACTTTTTTTTTGCTGAAAAGTTGCATTACGCGCCATATTATGAATTTTGATGTAAAATTCTGAATTTTGGACATCAAAATCATGAATTTGTAAAATCAAATGTTGGGCAGTCTGGTACCAAGATAGACAGGAAAAAAATTCTTTTGCATGCTACCCAGGCAAATTATACTGTATACAAGTACATTATCGAGGGCAAAAGTGAAAATAGAGTGCATAATTTAGTGTTACACTGATTGTGGAAGTGCAGAGATTTTTAAAGTCCAAGGGCTATATTGTGGTAGATTGGAAAGTGAGGAATTCACTGCAAAGGAGGTTATGGGATAACGCTAGATTGCTGTATTGCACTATTATTTGTGCTCTAGAGGGTATAGACCAAGTCCAGCATCTTGGTAGCGGACAGTTTTATTCAACACTTGCCTTTTGTACCTAAAGGTGATCAAGACATATATATCCTTTGTTATATAAAATGTCGTCTGAAACATGTCGGCAATACAATAGTTATTTGTAAAAAGGAGCAGACAGCCTCAAGGGAAAGCTGCTAATTTAAATTTAACGTCCGTGTCACCAGATAATGTAATTATAACTACATCGCTTTGCCTGTATCATGCCTTCCCCACCAACAATACTCAGCAATTCCCCAATGATGAAATGTGTTTGTCATTCTCCATTTCCTGATTCACGAATTCTTATCAGTTTTGTGTGCTGCCTCGAGTACAATGGTGTTTTTGAAGATGACATGTCTTGCAATTGAGCTATTCCTGTGGATTTGCTAATTATATCGCAATGCGCTCCCGTTTTGAGCCTTGTATTCAGTCTTTTGGGATGCGAATTCCAGGTTTCCATAGTACTTTGAGCAAAGTGTTTCCTCTTCTTGCTAAATTCCTGAGCTCTCAATTTAAGTTTGGGTCCCTTTAGAGTCATAGTGCTATAAATGAAGACCCGTTATCTTCTGAATCATATAATTAAGCCAGTTTTCAATTCACCTAAGCGATTTACAGCTAATTCGAATTTGAGTCTTGCATGAAGAGATTATTAAATGTCCTTTGCAAATCTGCCTCAATGGTTATCTGTTGATTTTGTTCCCATCAAAAGAATTTGAGTAATTTTCAGCCCTGATGTATTGATTTTGAATCTAATATTATTCCAGAGTAGGTAAATTACTGCAGCACTGCAATGATTGGCTTTTGTTATTTTGTCGCCTTAATTGGCTCCATGGCTCCAGATATTTGACCATAGGCATTAAAAAGTGACCACATCTTTTTCTATCAGCTGCCAAGTTGTCCCCCACTGCATCCCCCCTCCCCCTTGACAGCTTTCTCCCCCATCTCGCCCTCTTCCAGTCTGAAGAAGGGCCCCGACTCAAAAATTCCCATTTTTTAATCCTTTTTCAACAACTTGTGAAGAGGAGTTGTGTTACTAACTCGTGTAAGAAACGTGAGTAAAAGGCCTGTCCCATTTAGGCGGGGTTTTTTTTGGCGACTGCCGGCGACTGTCAAAGTCGTAGCAGATCGCCGAACTTTTCTTTTACCCAACGACAATGACCACGACAATGCAAAATCAGGCCGAGATTACAGCATCTTCTGAAACATCGCCAAAATTCCCACGCTGTCAATGCTTCTCCGGCGTCCTGGTTTTCGCTGAAATCACTAACAAGTCGGTAAGTACTTGAGAGTTTTAAACTATAACACCTTGTATGGGTTACTTAAAAACCAAGCTTCACTGTAACAAGGAATAAACCAGATTTACTTCCAGTTTACTAATAGCTGTATTAAAATTTTATTTTTTTTAAGTGGTTCAGTGGATATTTGTGAGAAGTGTGTGGGCATTCTTTGAAAATGTACGGGAGATGCATATCTGGTTTCTGGGTTGCATATCTGGGTTTGGAGCCCACTAAATGTAATGGCTGAGGCCAAAAACATCGCACAAATTCCCACGCTTACCTGACCGTCAAACTGTCGCCTCCAATTTACCTGTCAAATGTCCTGACGGTAAATAAATTCGTTAAACACAAGCATTTTATGGTATTTTGAAATGACTTTACTTATTTTAATATTATGTGCTTCTAAATGCATCTTAAGAGAACCTATCAAACCTGGGGACAGCATGTGACAGCGCCCGCAATAAGCAATGATACCTGGCGACAAGCCAGCTGTCGCCGAGAAATTTCAAACTGTTTGATTTCTCAGTGACACGCCGCGATCCACTACGACCGCGACACCCCGGCGAACTGTCGGCGACAGCCCAATCGCCGGCAGTCGCCTTAAAATCGCCTAAGTGGGAGAGGCGAACAGATCCACGGATGATGTGGTCTCCCAGGTTCTGCACACCGCTCTCTCTCATCTGGACAGCCAGAAGGGGGGCTGTGTGAGGATGCTGTTCATTGACTTTAGTCCAGCTTTCAATACCATAGTCCCCACCAGACTTGCTGAGAAGCTGCTGGAACTGGGGCTTAACACTCCTCTGTGTGCCTGGGTCCTAGACTTTCTCACCGCCAGGCCCCAAGTGGTCAGGATGGGAGAACACACATCTAGCCCCCTCACCCTGAACATAGGATCCCCCCCAGGGTTGCGTCCTTAGCCCCCTACTGTACTCCCTGTACACACATGACTGTGTGGCCAGGTTCAGCTCAAACTCCATCATCAAGTTTGCTGATGACACTGTAGTCGTGGGCCGGATCTCCGACAACGGCCTACTGGGAGGAGGTGGCTGATCTGGCACTCTGGTGTCGGGACAATAGCCTCCTCTTGAATGTCAAAAAAACTAAGGAGCTGATTGTGGACTTTAGAAGGGCTCAATATCCAAGGACGTACACGCCACTGGAAATAAATGGGTTTACTGTGGATAGGGTGAGCAGCTTTAAGTACCTGGGAGTCCACATCAAAGAGGTTCTGACATGGACAACACACATTGCCGCACTGGTGGGTAAGGCGAAGCAGCGCCTTTACCACCTTAGACAGCTGAGGAAATTCAGAATGTCTCTGAGGGTCCTTCAGTGCTTATACTCTGCGGCTGTAGAGAGCATCCTGTCCGGCAACATCACAGTCTGGTTTGGGAGCAGTTCTGCCCAGGACAGGAAGGCCCTGCAGAGAGTAGTGCGTTCGGCAGAATGCACCATGGGAACTACACTCGCCCCCCTGCAGGACCTATACATCAGGAGGTGCAGATCAAGAACAAGCAAGATTATGATGGACCCCTACCACCCCAGCAACGGACTGTTCCAGCTGCTACAGTCAGGCAAACGCCTCCGCTGTCATGCTGTGAAAACGGAGAGGATGAGACGGAGTTTCTTCCCACAGGCCATCAGGACTGTTAACTATTACAACTCCAGGGACTAAATTTTCTTTTCTGTATTAATTTTTAATTTATATGCTGTAATTGTAACTCTTTTTTACACAATCTGCAGGCATTGCCACTTTCATTTCACTGCACATCGTGTATGTGTATGTGACAAATAAGCTTGACTTGACTTGATACCCAGGAAGGAGCGGAGTTGAGACACATTGTGTGGTGTTGGTGCATTTGCTAAAGCTTCAATCTTTTCTTTCACTGGTTGTAGTCCATGTTGATCCACTTTCAAACCAAGATACACTACTTCGGTCTGTAAGAATGCACATTTGCTTCTTTTCAACTTTATATTGTGATCATCAAGCCGTTTCAACACTTCACTGAGTATCTCCAGATTCTCCTCCTCAGTAACAGTCGCAATCAGCAAGTCATCTTGATTGCTCAAGCAATGTGATGTTCCTTGCAGAATCTTGTCCATTGTAGCTTGGAAGATGTTTGGTGCTGACTTCACACCGTAGGGTAGTTTTGTGACGGAATACAGCCCCATATGTGTGTTTATCATGTGGTACGGCTGGCTCTTACGATCAACATTTAGCTGAGATATGCATGTGACAGATCTAGCTTAGAGAATATCTTGGAACCAGCCAGTTCAGCATATAAATCTTGTGAGGTTGGTAGTGGACAATGTTCATTATCTACTGCCTGGTTGATGGTCACTTTGTAGTCTCCACACAATCTCATTGTGTTGTCTGCTTTCGGAACCACTACTATTGGAGTAGCCCAATCACTGCGATCTGTTTTAACCCGTGCACCGTTTTGTTCCAACTTTTTGATTTCAGCTTCCACTTTGCTTTTCAGTGAATAGGCTCTGATTGCAGTCTACAGAAGACAGGTTCCACATTGGATCGAATCGTGATGTGTGCTTGCTCACCCTTTATGCCATTGTAGCTGTCATTGAACATGGCATGATGTTTCTGCAACAACTAATCAAATTGTGTTTGCGCTTCGACTTGGAACACAGATTTCCAATCCAGTTTCAGTAAGCAGAGCCAATTTTTGCCCATCAACGTTGGCCTATTGACATAACTTGCGACAACTATTGGCAACTTCAAAATCTTGCCTTTGAGTTGTACATCAAAAACTATCTCTCCACATGTCTCCAGTACTTCTCCAGAGTACGTTTTCAGCTGAACATTTGTTTCTGTGATCGGCATATTGCTAAACTTGGATTCATAGGTGTCTTTGCTTATAATTCAGCAGCGGTGTCAATAAACATAGTAATGTATTGAATGGTCACTTTGACCTTTGTTTGAAAGTCTTCCTTTCCAGACCCACCTTTCGTAGTATAAATGCCGTACAGTCCAAGTTCATTACTCTCTGACTGTTCTTCGAGGTTGTGAATCCCACGCATTTGGTTTTATTGAGCTTTTTGTTTTGTTTTGCTTTGTCCTGATGGTGCTCTACATGCTGATGCAATATGGCCTTTCGTTTGACAGTTGTAGCACTTAAAGTCCTTGAACTGGTACTTATTTGCTTTGTGTTGACCATTGCATCGATAGCACATATCTGCGCTTTTCCCAGAACCTTGCTGTGGCCTTTTCCCAGTCTTGTCATGCTTGTGTTTTGGAACGGCCTTTTGACTGTTGACTGTGCCAGCATGTGTTGGTCAAAACTCATGTGCACTTTGACATGCCACCTCGATGCCCAAAGCAGGTTTGCATGCCAAATCAAAGGTAAGGGCTGGTGTGTTCAGTAATTTTGATTAGATTCGCTCATCCAGCATTCCACTTATAAATCGAATATGCAAAGCTCAGTCCAGAAATGTTGCAAAATTGCAGTGCAGAGACAACTTCTTCAATGAGATAATGTACTCGCCCACAGTCTCACCAGACTTCTGGTTTCTTGTGTGAACTTTAACTTTCTGCCATCTCTATGGGCTTAGGGTTGAAGTGAGCATCAAGTTTTGAAAGAACAGTCTCAAATGAAACATTCCTTGCTTTCTCTGGGGCGAGGATGATGGTGAGAGTTTCACAAACTTCAATAGACAATAGGTGCAGGAGGAGGCCATTCGGCCCTTCGAGCCAGCACTGACATTCAATGTGATCATGGCTGATCATTCTCAATCAGTACCCCGTTCCTGCCTTCTCCCCATATCCCCTGACTCTGCTATCCTTAAGAGCTCTATCTAGCTCTCTTGAATGCATTCAGAGAATTGGCCTCCACTGCCTTCTCAGGCAGAGAATTCCACAGATTCACAACTCTGACTGAAAAAGTTTTTCCTCATCTCAGTTCTAAATAGCCTACCCCTTATTCTTAAACTGTGGCCCCTTGTTCTGGACTCCCCCAACATTGGGAACATATTTCCTGCCTCTAACGTGTCCAACCCCTTAATAATCTTATACGTTTCGATAAGATCTCCTCTCATCCTTCTAAATTCCAGTGTATACAAGCCTAGTCGCTCCAGTCTTTCAACATATGATAGTCCTGCCATTCCGGGAATTAACCTAGTAAACCTACGCTGCACACCCTCAATAGCAAGAATATCCTTCCTCAAATTTGGAGACCAAAACTGCACACAGTACTCCAGGTGCGGTCTCACTAGGGCCCTGTACAACTGCAGAAGGACCTCTTTGCTCCTATACTCAACTCCTCTTGACCAATTTCAGTTAATGGAACGGCCTTCTTTCATTCCTGGATGGCCTTGTTTTGTGCTCTTACCTGCACTTGATCATCATCCTCAAATATAAGATGTTACGGCTTCAGCATGTAGATAGAAAGAAGCACAGGTTTTCAGTACATGTTGTTCAGTACATGCTGTTCGTGGGTCATTCAAAAGCCGGTGCCACTAATTAAGCACAATGCTGAAATATTATCCTTGATATTATGCTGAAATTCTCTGGAGAAACTTGACTTTGCTACCTATTATTGATGCAGAAGAACCACTGCTGAAACAAAAGTTTCATAAAACTACCTGCTTCATATCTGGGTCTCAATTTTAAAAGGTGCTGATTCATGGTTGAGGTTGTTATTCTGCTGCTTAGCCTGCATGATAACTGGACTAAACAGTTGGTCAAAGAGGCATGTTTTAACGACCAGCTTGGGAGGAGAGGGAGAAAAGGGGAGGTTTTGAAGGGAAAGCCAGAGTTGAGGATCAAGAATGTTTACTCATCTGCACTGGGAATGGAACAATGCCATTCTCGCTTGCTGCAGCTTTACAGGCACAATAATACAACACCACCACAAATAAATTTACAATATTACAATAATTTATGAGTAATATTAAGTAACCAGGCCATAATAATGCAAACCAAAGAACGTTGTGCAACCTATACAATTGTATAGTATGTTGCTGAGGTGGGGTTGTGCAAGGTGGTTTAAGAGCCTGACAGTTGATGGAAGAAGCTATTCTTGAATGTGGAGGTAACTCCTGTACCTTCCTGATGGTAGCAGCGAGATGAGGGTTTGGCCAAGGTGGTGTGGGTCTTTGCTATTATTAGTTGCTGCCTTGAGGGAACACTTCCTGTGGATCCCTTCAATGGTGGGGAGGTCAATAATTGTGTTGGCTGGGCAATATTCACCACCTTCCACAGTCGAAGAAATGATGAAGTAACTCAACGAGCCAGGCAGCATGTCAGGAGAATGTGGGTGGACAAAGTTTTCGGTTGGGTTCCATCTTCTGACTGTCCCAGATTGTGGAGGTGTGCTTTTTCAAACATTTTTACCCCATGCCTCGTGTTAGGGGGAGAAGAGGGAGTGTATGGGGGTGAGACTTGTCCTTGATTATGTTGGTGGCCTTACCGAGGCAGCATGAAGTACAGAGTGTGGAGTCAAACTAAACTAGAAAGAAATTGTCACAATGTGTGCTTTACATTGTTTCTGTGATTTATAGAAGGGATGGTATCTGATTAACATTGGATGTTGATGATTTTTAGCTTTTATTGTTGAGATAACATTAGACAGTAGTAATGTGGTTACTGTATAAAGAGAGTATTCATATTAGGAAATGTTTTGAAGGACTTGGGACAGGTGCACGCAAGTGGGACGATCTTGGTAGGAAACTTGGTAGGCATGGGTCAGTTGGCCCAAAGGGCTTGTTTCTGACCTGTATTGCTCTTTCGCTCTGAGCCTAATTGCAGTACAATCAGTTTAGACAACTTTGAAAGCGTTCTGAAATACGAGCATTTTTTAATGTGCAGCAGAAAGATTATCTCTTTGACTTTGTGGGGGAAAAGTCATGTGTCTCTTGAATTTGTTGCATCAATTCCTTCCAATGTTTCGTAAGTATCTAAACAGATTAGAATGTTTTTCAAATTGATTTTTTTTTAAACGTGCCAAAGTATTAACAAGATTGCTAGGTATAATCTCTACAGAGTCTATTTTGTTGAATTGGCTTAAGTTGCGAAATAACAAGGCACTATTAAATCTTGCTTTTTCCCCAGGTGGACAATCCGGGCTCGTGTTACCAATAAAAGTCAGATTAGAACATGGAGCAACTCCCGCGGAGAAGGAAAACTATTTTCTATTGAGCTGCTGGATGAAAGTGTAAGAATCCTACTCGGCATGAATGCTTCTGTTCAATCACTTTTCTGCAGTTTGTTCACCAAACTGTACCTGTTTGTGCCAAACTGCTCCAATTTAAGCAGCCAACCTTGCGATGGTCAACAGGGGGCAATCTTCCATTGCTATTCAACTGGTCCTGTAGGGAGATCTTTTTCAAATGGTTACCAAACCGATCCATTTTTGTTTGGTCTGTTTATACTTAGCACAATTAGTCAACTTATTGATTGAGTTGATGGCCTTATTTTATTAAACTTTTAAAATTGCTGATTGATTTGTTTTAATTTTTTTTAATGAGCTGTGTTAGGATTATCGTTGGAGCTTTTTGGAAGGGGTGGAATTAAATTCTATTTAAAATTATTGTAATAGATTTTGAAATATTTGTTGTACGTTCGGGACCTGCACAGGCCAAAAATTTCATGGCCTGGCACCAGACTGTCCCACACTTTTTGAAGACATGCCATCATCTGGATTTTCTGCGGTTGCCAGAGCCAGCACTGATCCAACATTTGGTTTTGGGCCATCTTGGTTATAGCACTTAACGGAGGGGTTTAGAGCTACTCTCTAATTGATTTGACAAACCGCCTTTCAAGTATAATTTTCATACTGCCTTGCTAAAAATACCTGCAAAAATATCGAGCTCTTGTTAGCTGAACTAGTGCTGATGCCTGCCTGTTAAGTTTCTGAAGACTTGTGCATATGTTGCATTAGTACATCCCTGCTGATTTAGAATATAATTTTAACAGCTACCAAAAATTATCACTTTCGTTAACAGGATCTATTTTATGTAAGAAGGCTTTAACCCTTTTGTTAATCCCAGAATGGTTTTGAATAATCCAATTTCTGATGGTCCGTTACACCATTTTGTTTTGCAAAGTTATTTGTGAATTGGTTTCAGCTGCTGACAGTTTGTGGATTGAGTGAAAGTGAGGTGGCATCTGTTCGGAACACATGGGAGAGCAGTGATGTAAATCTTTGCAAACTTCATGCTCGTCTCATCCACAACTCTCAATGTGGAAGTATCTTATGATACTCCACTTATTGTAAGAAAATAACTGCAGATGCTGGTACAAATCGAAGGTATTTATTCACAAAATACTGGAGTAACTCAGCAGGTCAGGCAGCATCTCAGGAGAGAAGGAATGGGTGATGTTTCAGGTCGAGACCCTTCTTCAGACTGAAGAAGGGTCTCGACCCGAAACGTCACCCATTCCTTCTCTCCTGAGATGCTGCCTGACCTGCTGAGTTACTCCTGCATTTTGTGAATAAATACTCCATTTATTAGCTATCTAAAAATTTGCTGCTTTTTATATTTTAGAGTTCTTTCTTGCATGTAAAAGGTTAAAAGGAAAACAAGTGTTAACCATTAAAACCTGCATTTTATGAGGCTGGTGGTGAACTTCCATGTGTAGGAAGGAACTGCAGATGCTGGTTTAAACCAAAGATAGATGCAGAAAACTGGAGTAACTCAGTGGGGCAGGCAGCATCTCTGGAGGAAAGAAATAGGTAAGTGTAAGGGTAAGTGTCTTGACCCGAAACGTCACCTATTCCTTCTCCCTAGAGATGCTGCCTGACCCGCTGAGTTACTCCAGCATTTTATGTGCATCGTCGATGAGCTTCCATAGTTGTGCTCATTGCCATGGTAATGGACTGGCACTGAGTACATGGCGATGCCATGTTATTCCACAAAGATCTGCTCGTGCTGCTATTACAGACATGGATGGGGACCTTTGGCTGGAGAACCCACAATTTGCAGCCGAGTGTGGGTCGGCAGTCTGCTTCGACATGACTTCCTTGGCAGGAGGTATTACTCAAACTGTTGCCGGGGCACAGCTTGAGTTTGATTTTTCTCCTTGCCTTCCAATTCTTTCTTGCCATCCAGAGTAGTTGGAACACATTTGTGGCTAAAGATAAGAAATGATTCGACTGAATCGCACCCCTATCTTGCCTTCTCTTATTCCAAGTTTTCTGTCCACAATCTGCTGCTTTCCTCAGGAGCCCCCAACTCCACCAGACACTGAAAGATTATAACTCGCGCTGAGTTTCAGGGTTCCTTCCATCGGGGAATGGGAAAGGCAGAAACGTAAGACCAAATTCAGGTTGTTATAAAACTATAAGGCATTGATAGGCTATACATAAATTTGATGCTTACATTTGAGGGGAATAGATAGGGTGAGTGTGTAATATTTTATCCTGAGTCAGTGTATCATGACCAGAGAACATAGGTTTAAGGTGAGAAATAGGAACCCAAAGCGCAACTTCTTTACTGAGGGTGGTGGATATATGGAACAAACTGCCAGAGAAGGTAGTTGAGGCAGATACTAGAGCATTTAAAAGATATTTGGACAGGTACTTAGATAGGAAAGGTTTCAAGGGATATTGGGCCAAACGCGGGCAGGTAGGACCAGTATAGATGGGGCATCTTAGCATTGGCAAGTTGGGCTGCAGGGGCTGTTTCAATGCTCTGACTCTAGTACAAGAATTCTGTGCAAACCTCCACTTCACAAGTGTGGAGAATATTCACTCACTAATGTAGGGAATGACTTGGGCGAAAAGCACAGGCATATTTAAGAGGAAGTTTTATACACACTCAGATGCACAGAATGAATAGCTTGTGGTAGTCGGGACACTTCATAAAGATGATTCTAAAATCTCACCTCATTCAGGACCATCAAGTGTTTAAGATTAAAAATGTTGCCAGACAGGATAAGATTCCTTTTGTTCTGGAGTCCTAGTGCAACATCGCTAAAGTTTAGTCTGCCACAATTTTGAACAAATTTTTAAGAGCAATATACATAGCGGAAAAATACTTAGTTATGAGAACAGATCATAGTCTCCATTAAACAGTTGACCTTAGACCCTGAAACAACTCGAGATGAATTTAGTCCCTGACTCTTCCAGTAATTTTTATTAATTATTCAGTCTGTAGTCACCAGCGAGACCAGCATTTACTGCCCATCCCAAATTGCTCTCTGGCAAGCAGTCTTACATTGATGCTGTCCATGTTGGGGATGTACCAACAGTATTTTATTCCAGTGACCATGAAGGTAGGGCATAAGGGCAATGAACCAGCAGCTCAACGAGAGAGGACCATAGAAGCAATGTTCTTCCTATGTATCTTCTGGCGTAATCCTCTGGAGTGGTGAAGTTCAGTTAGGATGCTGTGAAATGAGTTGAGGCAGGTTTTTGGGAGTCCACTGCTGGTTGAAGGAGTGACTGTTTAGCATTGAGTGTTGTCTGGGTGATGCCAAGCTTGTTCATTTGCTGATGGTTCTGTACACATCTAGGCAAATGGAAAACATTCTGTTACTCTCCTGGCATACCTTGTGGGAAGGCTTTGGTGAGTCAGAAGGCAAGATGTTTTCTGCAGCCTGGCTGGATCAAGAAAGTCAGTGGTGAGATCTCCAGAATGTAAGATTTGGGAATGGCAAAGACATTGAATTTATTTGGACAAGTATCTGGATAGGAAGGGTTTAGAGGCATGTGGGCCAAATGCAGGCAAATGTGACTAGCCTAGATGCCAACTTGGTGAGCATGGATAAGTTGGGCCAAAGGGCCTGTTTCCATGCTGCGGATGAATCTATGACTTGTATTGAATGTCAAGGGACCTCTTTAAATTTAGATGATCTTCTGAGTTACATTAACTGCTCAGTATATTGGTTTATTATTGTCATTTGTATAGTGTGTGTATGTGTATATAATATGTATGTGTGTGTATGTATGTGTCGATAGAGAGAGAGAAAGCTCAGATTTTAAAAAGCACAAGGGCTGTAAAAAGGTAGATTGGAAGATCAGAAAATGTATCCCAAGTATGAGAAGTCCATTCAAGAGTCCAACAATGGTGGGAAGAGGCTGTTCTTAAATTTGGTGGTACATGCTTTCAAGCTTTTCTTTCTTTGCCTGATGGGAGAGGTGTACAGAAGGAACAACAAGGAATGAGTGGTCCTTGATTGATGGTTGCTTTCCCGAGGCAGTGTGAAGTCATGATAGAATCAATGGGATTGGGGGGGGGGGGGGGGGGGGGAAATGAGGCTAGTTTGCGTAGCACAATGGGTTGTGTTCCCAGCTCTACAATTCCTTGTTGCTTTGGGCAGAGCAGTTGCCAACTAAGCTGTTACATTCAATAAGATGATCTCTTTGGTGCATCTATAGAAATTGGTAAGAGTCATTTTTAGATGTGCCGAATTTTTGGGGGTCCAGGGGTGAGGAGATAAGTGGTTGGAATAATGATTTGAAGGCAAAGGAGTCTGGCGTAGATGTCCACGTTGTCATATGTTCTAAGAATGAATGTTAAGGATATGAATATGGGTCTTTTGTAGTCTTGTTGCAGCAAATTGTAGTGAATCAATTTTATCTGAGGCTGGAGTTGATGTGCACCATAACTAGTCACTTGAAGCACTTCATGAGGGTGTTAGAGCCACCAGGCAGTAGTCATTTTGGCACGCTACCTTGTTTTTCACCTACCGTATAATTTTGATCCTGTCTTGTTTCTGGACAAGGGTTACTTTGTCTCTTGTAATTGGAGTTTTAAGATAATACTATTCATCAATGAATATTTTTGCAAATGACCCTCTGATGAAGTGAATGTCATTGATACCTAAGGTAATCATTTTAGGACATTGTCCTGAATAACCCCTGCAACAATATCATAATTTAGAACATAGTAATACAGCACAGGAACAGACTCTGGCCCATAGTAATACTGCACAGGAACAGGCTCTGGCCCATAGTAATACAGCACAGGAACAGGCTCTGGCCCATAGAAATACCGATCAGGAACAGGCTCTGGCCTATAGTAATACAGCACAGGAACAGGCTCTGGCCCATAGTAATACTGCACAGGAACAGGCTCTGGCCCATAGTAATACTGCACAGGAACAGGCTCTGGCCCATAGTAATACAGCACAGGAACAGGCTCTTTGATAGTAATACCACACAGGAACAGGCTCTGGCCCATAGTGATACAGCACAGGAACAGGCTCTGGCCCATAGTAATACAGCACAGGAACAGGCTCTTTGACCCATGATGTCTGCCAGATATGCCAAATTAAACTGATCTCTTCTGCCTGCATGTGATCCATAACCCTCCATTCCCTGTATATTCATGTGCCTATCTAAAAGCTTTTTAAATGCCACTATCGTATTTGCTTTCACCACCACCCCTGGCAGCGTGTTCCAGGCACCTACCACTCGGTGTAGTTTAAAGAAAGTTGCCCTCACGTACTTGACATTTCCCAGTGGGAAAAAGATTCTGATTTGCGCCTCAATTTCATATACTTCCCTTGGATCTCTCAACTTCTGGCTCTGCTCTGGAGAAAGCAATCTAATTTTGTCCGGCCTGTCCTTGTAGCTAATAGCCTCTAATCCAGACTGCATTCTCCTAAACCTCTTCTGCACCCTCACCAAAACTTCAACATTCTTTCTGTAATGAGGCAACCAGAAAAGTATCAAGATAATAACCGGCAAATGTCGCCACCATTTTCCTTTGTACTGGATTTGATTGTAAACGGTGTGAGATCCACCCCATCCCCATTCCTGTTGACTACAATTTTGCTGGGATTTTTTTAATGCTACTTCTGGTGACATGGTAACAGAATTCTTGGCAAACATTCACATTTTGCATTTATATCTACTTTTATTATAATAAGAGGTGCTAATAATAAATTGTGTATAATCGTGGATCTTCCGATTTGCAAATTTTAAAGTCAGTAATAAATTGTAGACATGGTTTAATTTCCTGGAGTAGTTTTGAATTTTTCATACAATCAAGATAGAGGATTGTGTGTGAAGCCTTGTTAGGAGTGCACCTGGATGGTACAATCTTCACTGCAGTTTATAGATTCTGAAATGTATCAGCAGGGATCTGATTAATGCAGTAAGGAAGAGTTTGGGGTTGAAGTTACACACATGGAATTTACATCCCAAAACTGGTACATGCAGGTGTTCATTCTCAACACAAGACTTCACTTACTCTAATTACTGATTCCTAATCTAATTACTCTAATTAGACTCATCTCCGTCTATTCTTTCCTGCGCATAAATCAGGCCGCCCCTCAGATCTCTGAAATGTATTTGTTTCTTCCATTCCATGTGGTAGAACAGTACAGCACAGGAACAGGCCCTTCGGCCCACAATGTCTATGCCAAATTTGATGCTAAGACCAACTCTTATCTGCCTGCACATAATCCATTTCCCTCCATTCACTGCAAATCCATGTGCCTCACCAAAAGTCTCTTAAATACCATTGTTGTATCTGGTATGCAGGTAATAACTTGCTGCACATTCGGACTTGAACTGTACAAGTTGGGTTTATTTTGTGTAAGGTGTATGTTGTACATGTACATCCAGGTGGCTGCTGTGAGTTGGGTTGTGCCCTGCCTGTGGGTGCCTTTTAATTTGGGTGTGGATACCAGGTCTGATTTGCTCTTTGGGGTAATATTCTGGATATACTTTGGTGTTTATAATTTGTAAGTGGTTGTTTTGAGATTGGGCATGGTCAGATTTTGACCTGTATGTGGCTAATTTATATTTATGCTTCCTTGTTTGGCAATTCCCAGCTTTTCTAATCCCCCAAAAAGTAACTCGGCCAGGGCACAGCCCAACTCTCAGCAATCACGCAGGTAGATGTATGTGTCGAACGTACATCCTAGGTTAAATAAAATGGAGTCCTACAGGTCAAGTCCCAATGAGCAACAAGTCGTAAATCTGGTGCAGAATCTTTTTTTGTTTCATCCTGAACAGTTGACGCAAGTCATACATAAACTAAATAATGTGGTGTATTAACAGTGTGCTCTTCCCAATCTAAGTAAGCCTGAAGCATTCTTAGCGTTAATGTTCTAAATGTGTTCACAGTCAGTTTAGCACCTCTCCCTTTGACAGGTCTTGATGTATTGCATCTGATTCATACTGTTTTGAGTTCAGCATTTATGCATTTGGGTATGGATTTTCATCGCTATCAACTGGGCTATAATTGTAAAGTGGATTGTACACTCATCGTAGAATCCACCTAATTTTCGAAAGGTTTATCAGCTTGAAATATTAGTCCTGTTTCTCTGCACAAATGCTGCAGTCTTGCTGAATGTTTCCAGCATTCAGTTTTTACTATGTATTTTTACTATGTTTTTGAACTATTTTAAACTGAGATTCTCATTTGTCGCTTTAAATTTTTTTTTTGCTGTTTTAACTGCTACTTTAAGTTTATATCCTTACAAGTTCATGATAAAATCTGCAGATTCATTTATTCTGTGATTGCAGCATTAGCAATGCTATAATCTCAGTTTTATTTTCTAACTTAAACAAAATGTTCTTGCCTTCTGTTAATGCTGCTTTTCAATTTTGTAGATCATGGCAGCACAGCTGTGGGGGTTGGGGGCTGGCAGATTATTTTTGCTCAAGATTCTAGCATCTGCAGTCTCTTGTGCCTCCAATGTTGATTTTAGATTGAATAATCAGGGGTATTGCATTACTACTCTGAACATTCTCCATCCTAATTAGAAGCTTTCAACAGAAGGATTTACAGTGATCAGATCTGGATATTGTCTTTTTATGTACTAGGGATGTTCTAGGGATGGCAAATATTGGTACTTTCGGGAGCCTTTTCATACTTGTATGTGCTCCATTAAACTCTTTTTACTCTTAATTTCTTCCATCATTTGTAAGCGATGTGTGTTATCATTAAATTCCATTTATTTTCAATAGGTTAAATTATTTTTCAATGATCAATACAAAGATATTATTATAGACGCTGCTGTGATTTTCAAAGTTCACTATTTAATGGAATAGAGTAGAACTGTGATAGTTTGGCACCTTTTGACTGACCATAACGGTTCAGCAGATTTTCTGGCCTGTCAATTAATACCCATTAATCTCCCCACACTTTTTTTTAAACAAGCTACACAATGTATGATAAATTTTCGAGGAACTCTGCGTTTAAAGGTAGTGGGAAATATACAAACACTCTGGATCCCAGCTACAGCTGCAAACTGCATTACTCAATTTCCCTCCTGGGATAAATAAAGTTCTATCGTATCATAAACTACTTGCGTTCCTGACCCTTGGTGTTTCAAACCCAAACCCTGTCTCTGAGCACACAGCCTAGAGCCTCACCTGTAATCTGCCACCCTGTTTCAGGCAGGGCACCCTATTCATTCCCCAGTTCACAGATGAACGATATGTGAACCAGATGTCAAACCATCACTGTTTCGAGCATAGGCACCAAATGCTCGAGTAACTCGAGCATCATCTCTGAATAGAAGGAATGGGTGACGTTTCAGGTCGAGCCCCTTCTTCAGACTGAGAGTCGGGAAAGGGAACTGAGATATTCCAGCTGAATTACTCCTGCATATTGTGTCCCTCTTCGGCATAAACCAGCATCTGCAGTTCCTTCCTACACACTACGGTTTCGAACAATTAGATGTCACATTATTAAAGTTTTACTGTACTTCAACCGTTGTTTTTTAATGAACAGCACTAAAAAAAAGTTATACTTGAAAGTTATCACACAAATGAAGTGTGATTTCTCGCCAACTTACCGGCACAGTAATTTCTTGTTCTTTGCCTCTCTGAGACAGTTCCTGACTGAGGAATTGTGTTTTGTACACAGTTGGAGGGGTGTGGTGAAATGCTGTTTTGCCTGCTGGTGGTTATTAATGGCTACGATAAATGCTGATTAATTTTGTGCTTAATTTAAACTAGAAGTTTTTTTTTAAATGGCTGCAGAATTCCTATTGATTTGAATTGCTTTGTTTTACAGGGTGAAATTAGAGGCACGGTTTTCACTGATCAGGTGGACAGGTTTTTCCCGATCATTGAAGTAAATAAGGTAAAGATACCTTTACTGTGAAATTCATAATCCATGATAGCACTTAATACATGGAAATAATAGAGACAGAGTTTTGTATTTTTAAAATATCTTTCAGCTGGTGCTGGAGAAACTGCAGAGAAGGTTACCTTGGAAGTGGTAAAATACTAAAATAACATTGGAGTCAGTACAAAGGAGATTCACCAGACTAATCCCTGGGATGAAAGGGTTGTCCCTTGCCACGAGAGACCAAATAGTTTGAGCTAGTTTACATTCCTTGGAGTTTGGAAGAATGAGTGGGGATCCCATTCAAACATGAAAACCGAAGGATGATGGGGTGCCTGACATGGTAAATGTTGGCTAGACACAAAGCTGGAGTAACTCAACGGGACAGGCAGCATCTCTGGAGAGAAGGAATGATCTTGACCCGAAACGTCGCCCATTCCTTCTCCAGAGATGCTGCCTGTCCTGCTGAGTTACTCCAGCTTTTTGTGTCTACGGTTTAAACCAGTATCTGCAGTTCCTTCCTATACATGGTAAATGTCGGAATGTTTTCACGAGTGGGAGAGTCTTGAACAGGGGACATAGCCACAGGACTGCACAGGAGCAGGACCTTTGGCCCACAATGTTAAGCGAGTCAAGAGTCACAATGTGTGTGCCGAACATGATACCAAGATGAACTAGTCTCATCTGCCTGCACATGATCCATTCTGTTTCCATGAGCCAATCTAAAAGTGCCTTAAATGCCACTCTAGTATCTGCCTCCACCACCCCTGGCAGCGTATTCCAGGCACCCACCAACTGCCCTGTAGTAAAAAAAAAATCTCCTTTAAACTTTGCTCCTCTCACTATAAAGCTTTGTCCTCTTGTCTTTGACATATCAGCCCTGAAAAAACATTCTGATTGATTGTCTTCCCTGTCTATGCCTCATGATTTTTTATGCTTCTATCAATTCAACCTGCAGTACACACAGCACTGACACTCACATGCAGTCTCTCAATTCTGATTTGGTGCACCAGAAATGCGCTCCAGTTCCCTCACACAGCAGCAGAGGTGGAAGATGTTCGTCACATTTCTAGAACAACAACACAAAGCCTGACCAGATGTCTTGTTTAAAGTCCAGGTTGGGGTACTTGTATGCGAGTAATGAGACTGCAGGAATAATAGCATGATAACAAACAACCTCCAGTGCTCCTCTCAACCTCCAACTACCTGGAGAGAGCAATCCATGTCCGATCCAATCCAAGACTGCTGCAAATGTGGGTGTCCTTTATCTCCTGCTTAAATGTGCATTTGCTAAGGAGGCCTGGTAAGAGATAGAATGAAGAGAAAGTGGATCTCCTGCATCCAACATTTGTGTTGGCAGACTCCCTTGGAAAGTTGAGCCCAAGATCAAATGTCCCTTTGAGGGGGAAAAAGTACTTAGTACCTCATGGATGCTTTTGTCTGCCCAAAAGTGCGTCAACATTGGAAAACAAAAATGGCAGTGGTGGGGAGAGGTTAATCATCAAGAACACAATCGAAGATGAAGTTGAGAGTTGAATGCTGAAGCCTTGCCTCAATTGACTATATCGTAACTCCTATTCAAATCTGAATATAAATGTGTTTGAAAGGGTTTTACGTCTATTTATTCCTCCTGTCAACTTTACCTATAAACACAGACTAGGGAGTTTATAATGGACATTTAAATAACATGGGGACAGTGTGACTTCAGAATATTAAATGAATTGCACCTGCACATATCAGTTTAGTTATTCACTTAGCTCATCCAACCAGAATATAGTTGTGATTTTGACTTGTGCATTGGAAGAGGAGGATGATTACTTTTATGAATTGAACTCCTGTAATTAGGGGTTATAATTGTAAAGAAAGGCTCGGGATATTGAAGTATTTTTCATGGTAGAGTCTCCAAGATTTTCAGAAATATGAAAGGTTTGAAAAGGACAAAATAGTGATAGATTGGATCTCTCAAATGGCGAATAATAACAGGACGAGGATTAACGGCTGTTATCACCAGAATCATTAAACCGCAGTTGCTGTTTAGGCACTGACTAAGCATTGTTTTGAAGGAATTTCATCAAGTTTGTGAAAGGGGAAAATAAAAGCTGTACGGATAGATATTTCCAGTTAATCCCCTGGTGGAACATTTATTTGTAGTTTCTTTCCCATTGTAAATCATGAAATTTCTTCATTTGAATAAACATTCACTTTATTAACCCCAGATGTTTTTTGAGTGATGTTTGACCAATTGCTAAAACAAGGTTTGGCAAAAGAGCTTATTTAATTATTTCCAGTGTCAGTATCCTTATCTCATGACATAGTTATGTCATGACGGGCGCCCACGGTATCAAATGGCAGATATGATCATGGATAGCAGGCTGGCTGGATGGCATAGACAAAGAGAGGCAATAAAGGGGGCTTTTTCTGGTTGGCTGCCAGTGACTAGCAGAGTTCCTCAGGGGTCGGTGCTGGGGCCGCTACTCTTCACATTGCATATTAATGATTTGGACGAGGGGATTGAAGGCTTTGTGGCCAAGTTTGTGGATGATTCGAAAATAGGTGGCAGGGCGGGTAGTGTAGAGAAAGCAGGGAGTCTGCAGAAGGACTTGGACAGGTTGGGAGAGTGGGCAGAGAAGTGGCAGATGGAATTTGGTGTAGCACAGTGTGAAGTTATCCATTTTGATAGTAGGAATAAAGGCGTAGACTATTTTCTAAATGCGGAGAGAATCCAGAAATCTGAGGTGCAAAGAGTCTTGGGAGTACTGGCGCGGGATTTCCAAAAAAATAATCTGCAAGTCTAATCAGTAGTAAAGAAAGCAAACTCAATGTTAGCATTTATTTCAAGAGGGCTTGTATACAAAAACAGGGATGTAATGCTGAGGCTCTATAAGGTGCTGGTAAGGCCGCATTTGGAATATTGTGAAATGTGCTGGCTCTGGAGAGGGTCCAGAGAAGGTTTACAAGAATGATCCCAGGAATGAGTAGGTTAACCTTTGAGCATTTGTTGGCACTGGGCCTGTACTCGCTGGAGTTTAGAAGAATGAGGGGGGACCTCATTGAAACATACAGAATAGCGAAAGGCATGGATAGAGTGGATGTGGAGAGGATGTTTCCACTAGTGGGAGAGTCTAGGACTAGAGGTCAGAGCCTTAGAATTAAAGGACGTTCTTTTAGGAAGGAGATGAAGAGAAATTTCTTTAGTCAGCGTGTTGTGAATCTGTGGAGTTCTTTGCCACAGAAGGCTGTAGTCAGTGGATATTTTTAAGGCAGAGATAGATAGATTTTTGATTAGTGCAGGAGTCAGAGATTATGGGGAGAAGACAGGAGAATGGGGTTAGGGGCAGATAGATCGGCCATGATTGAATGGCGGAGTAGACTTGATGGACCAAATTGCCTAATCTACTCTGATCACATGACCTTAATTACCAAGAAAATGTTCTAGGTAATTATTCGCTATTCTTGAAATTGTAATTATTTGCTATTCTTGAAATTGTTCACTATTTTCTCCTGACATGAATCGGTGGAAAAAAAATTAAATATAATAAAGTGATAATGTGGATGGATGTTACCCGATTGTGGACTTGCTGCTTGCACATTTGTTTCAATTATCACTTTTGATTCATGGCCAGTGATTACTCAATGTGTAGGAAGGAACTGCAGATGCTGGTTTACACCGAAAATAGACACAAAATGCTGAAGTAACCCAGCGAGTCAGACAGCATCTCTGGAGAAAAGGAATAGGTGACATTTTGGGTCGGATCTGAAGATGGGTATTGACCCAAAACGTCACCTATTCCTTTTCTCCAGAGATGCCTGATCTGCTGAATTACTCCAGGTAACTGTGTCTATCTTAAGTAATCTACTGAGTGTGGGTCGGTTGTTGGGAAGTAGTGTCAAATAAAGTAGGAGCACTTCATTCAACTGATGCACTGTGCCTCTTGAGTAAAGACCTTTTGGGAGTGCGGAAGGCATGCAAGATTTTGCTTTCCCTTTTCTACCAGTTTCTACCAGAGGGAGGTTTCACCAGATTGATTCCTGGGATGGCAGGACTTTCATATGAAGAAAGACTGGATAGACTCAGCTTGTACTCACTGGAATTTAGAAGATTGAGGGGGGATCTTATAGAAACTTACTAAATTCTTAAGGGGTTGGACAGGCTAGATGCAGGAAGATTGTTCCCGATGTTAGGGAAGTCCAGAACAAGGGGTCACAGCTTAAGGATAAGGGGAAAGTCTTTTAGGACCGAGATGAGAAAGTTTTTTTTCACACAGAGAGTGGTGAATCTGTGGAATTCTCTGCCACAGAAGGTAGTTGAGGCCAGTTCATTGGCTATATTTAAGAGGGAGTTAGATGTGGCCCTTGTGGCTAAAGGGATCAGGGGGTATGGAGAGAAGGCAGGTACGGGATACTGAGTTGGATGATCAGCCATGATCATATTGAATGGCGGTGCAGGCTCGAAGGGCCGAATGGCCTGCACCTATTTTCTATATTTCTCCCATTTGAAATGAAGTGTTAAGATGTGAGCAATCATGATCAATTTTTTGACTGAAGCTTCCCTCATGCCATGGCACTATTTTTACAACCTGTCTGCAGGTTTTTTGTTTCAGATGTAAGAATCGAAGGTATGCCGTCAAACTTGAGACAGAGTAACAAGCCAAGTCTAAAAATGTGCACTTGTTATGTTATTCCAGGTATATTTGATATCAAAAGGAACACTGAAAACTGCTAACAAACAGTACACATCCGTGAAGAACGATTATGAGATGACATTTAACAATGAAACCTCCGTGATCCTGTGTGATGATGTAGATGACTTGCCTACAGTACAATTTGAGTTTGTACCAATTAATCTGCTTGAAAACAGGAACAAAGATGCAATGCTTGGTGAGGAATTATGGTGGGAAATTTTGGTGTGGGGTCGTATAACAATATGACAAACTGTTACAGTACTGCTTCTGGTCACTGGATGGCGCTGCCATAAAACAAGTTAATGGAAAATATGCTGTGGACGTTCCTTTTCTTGCTGGTCTCTACTGAAATAGTTTTATCTATAAATATGGAAATGTGTTAAATTGATGGAAAATAATCTGGCCACTATTTCCTGTAAAACAAATAAAATTGAGATGCTACGAGTGCCAATGTGAATTGAAAATAGAGAAAGGAAGTTTCAATACGTTGATTCTTAAACACAAAATCTCTGGGCACTTGAGTTTTTAAAGAAAAAATATTCTGTTGACTTTTTCTTTCATGTTGTACTGTTTATTTTAAATTTTCACTTTTCAAAAAAAATCTAATTCCAGATGTAATTGGAATCTGCAAGTCATTTGAAGACGTCAGTAAGATAACAGTGAGGTCAAATAATCGCGAGGTATCCAAGAGAAATGTCAATCTAATGGACATGTCGGGGAAAGTTGTCAGTGCTACACTGTGGGGAGAAGATGTAAGCACCCTTTTCCAGAATTGACCAGTAGTTCTGCAGCATTTAAGATAATGTGAATATTCTTCCAACTAAATTTATGCTAATCAGTTATACCCTATAAATTCTGTTAGCATAAACTGTGCTCAAGGTTTGAAGGAAGCAGTACACACAAATCTTCTGATTGTAGCTTAAACCAATGTTTCGAAGCTAGGGTGTGACCGCGCATACTGTGGGTTTTGTTTTTTTCATCTCTTCCTGGGGACCTTGATATCTCAGCAAAATAAGTCACTTGAGGTTAAGTTTAGTTTAGAGATGCAGCGTGGAAACAGGCCCTTCAGCCCACCGAGTCTGTGCCGACCAGCGATCCCCGCACACTAACGCTATCCTACACACACTAGGGACAATTTTACAATTATACCAAGCCAATTAACCTACAAACCTGTACATCTTTGGCGTGTGGGAAGAAATTGGAGTGGAGAAAACCCACGCAGGTCACGTGGAGAATGCACAAACTCCCTACAGACAGCGCCCATAGTCAGGATTGATCCAGGGTCTTTGGCGCTGTAAGGCAGCAACTTTACCACTGTGCCACCATGCCAACACCCACTTTTAATCAGAAAAAGGGCCCTGCCCTGAATGGCGAGGGAGGATGCAGCAAATCACCACCTGTTGATTCTGAATCTTCGCTGGGGTATAGCTTTGTTATTACTTGTAGGTTCTGTGTCAAATTTCATACATTTCCGTAACATCAGGAATATCAACATCAGCACCGATTGTTGTTTAAGGAATGGGTGGGAAACATGGTTATTATCGCATAATTGACAGTATACCTCCAAGGACATATACCTTGCATGCTGCGATATCCCTGCATAGCATGCAAAACATAGTTTTTCACTATCTGTAGATGTGACAATAATAAACCAATACCAGGATTTTCTGGCAGGGTTATTGAATATAAGATTCACAAATGAGATAGCTAGACAAAGAGAGAATTAATAGCAAAGAAAAAGTTTGGAATTAAAAATGGATAAGATACTCCAAGGTTTTTTAATGGGGCAGATTTGAATGGGAAAATGTGAGATTGAACTCGGACTCAAACAGAACGAAGACTGATTTAGCGAGTAGGCAAAAACTGGTAGGCGGAATATAATATGGAGGAATGTGAAACTAATCACTCTAGCAGTAAAAATAGGATCGCTACAGTAAATGTTTTTAAATGTTAGGAGTCTAGGAATTATCTGCATTCATGGGAATGTGGATTGTAGAACTTTGGTGTTGGTTTAGTGAGCATTTCGGAAAGCAGGAGGCATGTTTGCTTGGAAAAAAGATTAAAAAATGAGTAAAGATTGTCATATTGAGCTTGCTACACCAGAGTTGTATGCAGAATTCACCATTCACTTATAGCAAGGATAAAATGCGGTCGTGGGTTCACCAATGTGTTAACATGAAGAGGGATTGCAGTTGAAAGAACTTGAAAAGAGTGAGTTGTGGAGTGCCTAGAAAACGGTGTACATCGATAGATCGTTTCAATAATCAGTTAACTTCTTTAAGGTTACAGGTGGGGAAATGTGTTCCTAAAAAGTGCTCTGCAAAGATGCATGCAGTAAACATGAACATGCATTAAACTTTCTCCACAAATTCTTTGAGCACATTTTATACCATATCTCAAATTTTCGGCTCGTGGTTTGTGAACTATCTAAGGGCAAATTTCTGTTACCCAAATGCCCATAATGTGGTGGTTGCTTGTACCGAAGGTTTAGGGAAAAAGGTATGTTGAATTTTTTTACCACAAATTAAAGTACCAACATTGTTTCCCAAGTGTATTGCTCAAGAAAAAAGAGTAATTAAAGGTTTCTGTGCAAAGAAACATATGGAGAAATAGGAGCAATGTGCTGTTACATTGATTCTGCCTTTAGTTTCGTTTGTTGTCACATTTACCAAGGTACAGTGAAAAGCTTGTTTGTGCGTGCCCTCCAGTCAGCGGAAAGACTGCACGATTACAATAAAGTTGCTCACGGTGCGCATATGCAGGATAATGGAAATAATCTTTGGTGCAAGATAACGTCCAGAAAAGTTCGATTAAACATAGTCCGAGGATCTCCAAAGAGGTAGATGGTAACTCAGGACCACTCTCTAGTTGGTGATAGGATGGTTCAGTTGCCTGATAACAATTGGGAAGAAACTGTCCCTGAATCTGGCGGTGTACATTTTCACACTTCTGTATCTCTTGCCTGGTGGGAGAGGGGAGAAGGGGGAAATGTCCGGGATGAGACTCGTCCTTGATTATGCTAGTGGGCTTACTGAGGCAGCGGGAAATGTGGATGGAGTCAAACTAAACTAACAAAAAAATTGTCACAATGTGTGCTATTACATTGTTTCTGTGATTTGTAGATAGGATGGTATTTGATTGAGATGGGATGTTGATGATTTCTAGCTTTTAATGTTGAGAAAACATTGGACAGTAGTAATATGGAATCGAGAAGAGAAATTTCACAGAACAAATGTTGGCCATTTGATAATTTCTAGTGCCTGCCTTGGGATTACAGATGGCAGTCTCTGGTCTTCAATTAAAGTTTATTTCTTTATTTTCAGGCGGAGAAGTTTGATGGATCAGGACAACCAGTGGTGGCTATTAAAGGAGCCCGCCTTTCAGATTTCGGAGGCAGATCTCTGTCTATCTTGTCCTCCAGCACCGTCTTGATTAACCCTGACATTCCAGAGGCATTCAAACTGAGAGCATGGTGTGTTTTTGTTCCTTCCTTGATGGTAGTATTTGATTCTTAAAATGTTCTGTGCATATATTATATGAACACCACTAGGTCTGACGAAAGGTCCTGACCTGAAATGTCAACTATCCATGTCCTCTAGAGATACTACCTGACCCACTGAGTTGCTCCAATGCTGTGTTTTTTAGTTCTATGTAGAACATTTTTTCTTTGCACGTTGTATGGAATCATAGTTTAAATTAAGCTGGTACTGGACTGTTGGGCACTTTGTGTTCAGTATGTTTGGTTACGACACCTAACATACAGGGGCACTGCTGAACCCTCTTCATGTAGATTCAGTTATTGGAATGGTAAATGAAGAGAAATAAATTGCTCGTCTCTAATTTGCTGCTGTGGGGCACTAGAAAATGTGAGCATATTCAATACCTTTCAAAAGCACAAACTTTTAATGCTGTTTCTCATCTGTTGGAAATGGTTTATACAAGTAACTGTGTAGTGCCACTGTTGCTGCATTGACTTTACTGACTTCTAAATTCAATGCTTCAATCTTTCTCGATTGTGATGGTTATATGTGATGTTTTTCTGAAGGAGATTAGTTTAAGACCATTCCGCATATAAATTTGGACCTGAAGTAGGCTTGCCTGCCGTTCAGTAGGTCTGTGGCTATTCAGACTGTAACCAGTTCTACTTTCTCACCTAAACCTTGTTCCCTTTTACATCATTGCTTATTGAGAATATGAGCAATATTCTTCTACCTCTTTAGCAATCTTCAAAGACCCTGCTTCCAATTCAAAGACTGCACGTGCATCGCTGGTCTCTTTGTCCTTGGGAGCTGTCCTTGGGGAAAGAACAGATCAGTTATGTAGAAAAGCATTCATTCCTGAAATTTACCTCCCAAATTTTCAGAGGGACAATTTTGCAGCTTTAAACAATAAGTAAAGGGAATTGATTTAATAATCTGCAACAGTTTTAGATTAGATCTGTGTTAATCTACAGTAGGACCATTTGTCTTGCCAATAAGTCTGTAAAAATGCCTCCAACTGGCAGTTGGTGTCAATAGTGAAAATCTTTCTTGTAGTTCCTATCAATAATTCATCTTACAAGCACACGACGCTAGCTTTATAATTTTTTCCATTGCCTGCATGCAACAGTGGGGGTAGGAAAACTGTTTTCAATTTGTGTAATGCATTATATTGATAGATGTAGACGTTGAAATCAAACCGAGGAGGATCTTAAAATGATGCTGTCGTATTTGGGAAATTGCACTTAAAGGGCATTTTGGAACCAGGCTGTTTGAAATTTAGTTCACCCTAATGTAAACCCAGCTTTACAGAACACTAACGTGTGATTGTGGAAGATTTGAGCAGTGCTATTTAATCCTGTTGACACCAAGCTGTGATGATTTCCTTGCAGCCATTTTCAAGGCTTTGCTTTGGACTAAAACGTAAAGGTTATGCAAGTGTAGATCAAATGTTAATTGAACTGATTAATGTAGTTTAAATTGTTTGATTTTAAATCTCTTTACAAAACAAAAATGGTATTTGACAGATTTTCACTTTTGACTTGATGCTTGAAATGCACCAGGATCAGGTAACACAGTCTAAATCTGGGGCACAGCTCTATAAATCTGAAATCTGTAAGTATGAAGAAAGGTCTCGACCCGAAACATCACCCATTCCTTCTCTCCAGAGATGCTGCCTGTCCCGCTGAGTTACTCCAGCATTTTGTGTCTATCACCTCTATAAATGCTTGACTGACTGCTCCTAGTAAGTATTGAGAGCTGTTCTATTTTTTTCCACAATACTCAAACCCAGCAGACTCCAGGGACATTAGTGCTGACTTGTGGGCAGTTTTGTGCTGTAGACTCCTGGGATTTGGGTGAAGATCCATGAGACTTGCTTTGTGCCACCTTGGCTGACTTCATTTGCTGCTTCCCAATGATAAAAGAATATCTTTTGCCTACCATTATCGGATACATTGAATCAAGACTCCACTGAGGATGTGGTGTGTGCTGAGCAATGTGTCCATATCTGTCAAAGGAATATAGAATTTGCCTGTATCTTTGTCTTTCTGGCGTTTTTCTCTATCTCCGACCCTTTCTCTCTGGCTTTTTTCTTTCTTCTTTTTACTGCCATTTTCCCTGTCTCTTTTGCCTCTGCCCCTTTTGCCTCTTTCCTCTCTCGTCCCGTCCCCCCTCCCCCATTTACCTGCATACACACCCACACACAATGGCATCATGGCATGTCTATTCTGGTGTTGTACTGGAAAAACTTCCAAAATTCCAATTCTTCTTTCCATTCTAAACATGTTGATGAAGGTGTCAGTGTGAACTGAGAACTGAATTTAGCAGTAGAAAGTTTCATACAGCCTTTAATGACTGGACTTGCACATGGATGCTGTTTAGACAAAGTGCTGCAGGATACTTGTTCCTGTGGAGATATGTTGCATTAAAGACTCAATGTTGTAGAACATGGGTATGAAAAAGATTGTTATTTTTCCCCGAGTTGTTCTGCGACACGTGGTCATGTCAATTGCTGTTGGCCCCACATGTGGTAGATTAAACTTGCCATGCAGTCAGTCCAGCATGCTCTCGGACGATTGATTCCTGTAAAAGGTTTTTGCTCTGCACACTGAAACTTAAAAGATTGTAAGGTAATCTCTTAAGGTTGTAAATATTTCAAATTTTCCACTCCATGGCCATGATAATGTTTGAATGCTTAGAATATTTCAGAGTTTACTGTCTGCATCTAACATTTGTTCGAATTGTAAAATATCTCAATGTAACTTTATCATGCAGGTTTGATACTGAGGGCCAAGTGATGGAAGGGACATCTATTTCTGATGTAAAGGGTGGTTCCATGGGAGGAAACGCAAACTGGAAAGTGATGCTTGAAGTTAAAAATGAAAATTTGGGTCATGGAGATAAGGTGAGTTCAAAGATGCCTGATTGTTATGAGCCTCAACTCATCATAATGGTAATTCCAAATATCAACAAGTTGCTTTGTATAAGTTTCATGCTGAGAATTTCTAGTGCATTGTATGACTTTGAGGCTTGTGCTGCACCAGAACACTCTTATCCAACTAATTTTGTGTTTCTCTCACTTCAGCCCTTCTTGTCCCCTTCTCTCGTGAATGCTAAACTCTTTTGTTTTAAATTAATTTTGGTGCATACCTCTGCACATTATTGTACTGTCCAGGTAACGGTTTGGGAGATTGATCTGTGCATTGCATCCTATTTGCCTCAAGAATATTGTGGTCATACTGAGCCATCTTTACCTGATCTATGCTTTTTCTACCCATCCACCCAAAAACAACTAATGACGATTTCTGTGCAGGCTGGCAATCAAACTTGAGGGTTTTTTTCCAGATCAGTGCCAATTAACACACTGCTTGGGCTATCCTTTCACAAAATACTACAAAGTTGTTGTGCTTAAGCTTTCTGTGTCTGACCTTGTTTGCAGCTGCAATGGATGAGGGCAGGACATTGATATTGTCTACATGGACTTTAACAAGGTAATACAAGGTAGACTGGTCTGAAAGGTTATCAAATGGGATCCTGGGAGAGCTAACCAAGTGGATACAAAATTGGCTTGAAGGTAGGATACAGAGGCTGGTGGTTGAGACTTGTTTTTCAGATTGGATGTCTATAACAAATGGTGTGCTTCAGGAATCGGTGCTGTCCACTGTGGTTCATTATTTATATTAATTATTTGGGCGTGAATGTTGGTGTCATAGGTTAATAAGTTTGCTGATGACACTACAGTTGGCAGAATGGATGGTGAAGAAGGTTATCCATGATTCCAACAGGATCTTGATCAACTGGGCCAGTGAGCCAAAGAATAGCAAATTGAGTTTAATTTGGATAAATGCAAGTGTGTTGCATTTTGGCAAGGCAAACCAGGGCAAGACTTTTACAATAAATGGTAGGGCCCTGGGAAGTGCTGTAAAACAGGGACCTGGGGGTGCAAGTATATAATTCCTTGAAAGTGGCGACAGTGGACTGTGGTGAAGACGACATTTGGGCCTTTTGCCTTCATTGGTCAGGGTGATGACTACAGGGGTTGCCTGTTGTGCTACAGCTGTACAATTTGTTGATACCGCCACCCTTGGAGAGCTGTGGTCACCTTGCTACAAAAAGAATTTCATTAAGCTAGAAAGGGAGGAAAAATAGTTTGACATGTTACCGGGTCTACAGCATTTGCATTATAAGTAGAGACTGGTTACGCTGGATTTTCCTTCCCTGGAGTGCTGGATGGTGAGAGATGACAATAGAGGTATCAAAAAGTACATACATGAGGTGAATAGCCACAGTCGCTTCCCCAGAGTCGGAAAGTTTAAAACTAGAGAGCGCAGTCTAAGGTGGGAGAGGAAATATTTACCTGAGGGAGTGCTACTTACACAAGGAGGAGCGGGGTTAGGCAGGTATTTTTAAAAGATGCTTGATTAGCTAAGTTTCTCATGATCTAACTGCGATTTGAAAATCTAAACTATTTGATTTTAGCAACCAAACAAGCTAATTGTAACCTTCAACATTCAGCTTTTGTTTTGGAAGAGGAAAGAGTGAACTCCGAGACGACAAAACTTGTTCTGCGTGTCTGCTTTTGATACCTGGATGTTTGCATTTCCTCAACAATACAAAACAGTGATTTAACATTGCTTTAAAATTCAGTTACTTTATAATACATTTTAGTTTAATTTAGAAACAGGCCCTTCGGCCCACCAAGTCCACACTGACCAGCGATCCCCATACACGTACCCTATTCCAACCCACACTAGTGTCAATTTACAATTATATCAAGCCAATTAACCTCCAAACCTGTACGCCTTTGGAGTGTGGGTGGAAACCGCAGATCCCGGAGAAAACCCACGCAGGTCACGGGGAGTATGTACAAACTACATACAGACAGCACCCATAGTCAGGATTGAACCCGGGTCTCTGGTGTTCTAAGGCAGCAACTATACCGCTGTGCCACTGTGCTAAATTGGGAGGACTGTTTGTCAAAGTACAATGTTATACTTTACATCTGGCTCTCATCAGCATTTGGCACTCTCACAGCTAATGCACTTTGAGATTTATGGAATGCAAAATGAAAGTTATGTAACTATATTTGGCAGTCTTTGCTGTCCATCCCATGCATTTCCGTTAAACTTTATACCACACAATTTATTCTCCAAACAGTTTAAAATAAAAGTTATCCAGCTTTCTTCCAAACTAATTAGGCATAAACTATTAGCAAGTTTTAAATATATATCTATAGTCTGTTACGGAATAGTTATATAGTTAGGTTGCATTGTGAACCTTCATACAGAACTTGGCTGTGCACAAAAGTATGAAGCCATTTCCTTATGAGAGGCTAATTCAAATATTTTTATCGAGGCAATAAAAGGCACATTTGTACGAGAAATGTTAGTGCCGGGGACCTGGGGGTGCAAGAACATAGTTCCTTGAAAGCGGCGAGAGTGGACTGTGGTGAAGACGACATTTGGGACTTTTGCCTTCATTGGTCAGGGTGATGACTACAGGGGTTGGCTGTTGTGCTACAGCTGCACAAGATGTTGATACTGCCACACTTGGAGAGCTGTGGACTGTTTGGTCACCTTGCTACAAATAGGATTTCATTGAGCTGGAAAGGGAGGAAAAATAGTTTGACATGTTACCAGGTTTGCAGCATTTGCCTTGTAAGTAGAGGCTGGTTAGACTGGATCTTCCTTCCAGGGACCGTGGGATGCTGAGCGATGATAATAGAGGTTTTAGGTCCATTAAACTTTGTACCACACAACCTTTTCTCCAAACAGTTTAAAAAAAAAAAATGTTAGTCAGCTTTCCTCCAGATAATATTCTAAAATAATTAGGCATAAACTATTAGCAAGTTTAAAAAATACAGTATGTATATATATGTATATGTGTATATATATATATCTATATATATATATATATATATATATATATATATATGTCTGTTACTGAATAGTTACATTGTTAGGTTACATTATACGCCTTCATGCACAACTTGTTTTATAGAGGCAGTAAAAGGCTCAAACAATTCATTTGTTTAGGTACTGTTTTTCTTTCTGTTAAACTCTTATTTAGGGCATTAAAGTTTCAGTTTCCAAGGGATAAGTGGCAAATGTAGATAGCTTCAGTGAATACGTGGGAAAAGGTAATATAGTGTTATTTATTGAAGTCTACTAAATTGCAGACTGACAACTTTATTTGTTTCGCTGCTATAATTGTGGACATTCGCATTAATAATGAATGAAGTTGATACAAATGCAGGCTAAGTAATGGGGCTGCTAGAAGTCGTTTTATTGACAAGAAATCCATGTAGGTGTAATGTTATTGCTTTTTTTATGCCGTGCACCCCTGCCTGGGAAGTTTTCATTTGGATTGGTTTACTTCAAGGAAGACATTAATTGTAGTTGTGCTTTTCGTGGAGGATAACTAAATTATTTTCAAACCATGCAGCACCTTGCAGCTGATTCATGGATAATGGCTGCGCAAGGCAATTGCCTTTATTCATCTCAGTTGCCCTGGAGAAAGCAGAAATGAAGTGGAAGGAAAGGCTCTGAATAAGGCCACTGAGCTCATATTTTACTGCTCAAAAGGCCAGAGTTAGAATCCAGTGCAGATGATTCAACTTATCCTGTTGAGCACAACTTGTATTAGCTTCTAATTTAAACATTTGCACCCTGATAGTCAGTCCTTTGGAAGTCTGCATATACTATTGGTTCAATCCGATGTGATGATTTTAACGTGAGAATTGGCACCCAAGTATTTTGTAATGTGACTGTTTCTTGGCCGCACGGTGGCGCAGCTGGCAGAGTTGCTGCCTCAGCGCCAGAGACCGGGGTTGGATCCTAATCTCAGTTGCTTGGTGTATGGAGTTCGCTCATTTGACCATCCAGGTTTCCTCAGGGTGCTCTGCCAAAGACATGCGGGTTTGCAGGTGAATTGGCCTATGTGAATTTCCCCTAGTGTTTGGGGAGTGGAGGTGGGATAACATAGAACTGGCGTGGACTCGATGGGCCAAAAGATCTTTTAACATGTTTTATCATTCAATCATCAATTGGTCATTTTTTTTCTCATAATCTTACTCAAATGGTATATCTCCTACAGCCTGATTATTACACAACTGTTGGTACCATTGTGTATCTAAGGAAAGAAAACTGCATGTACCAGGCATGCCCGACTGCAGATTGCAATAAAAAAGTTGTGGATCAACAGAACGGCCTTTACAGGTGTGAGAAGTGTGATCGTGAGTTCCCCAACTTCAAATACCGAATGATCTTGTCAGTAAGTATACTTTAAGAACATACTTTGTACCCTAGGTAAATAACTTAATTCTTGCACAGCATCATTTTCTAAGCGAAGCACAGTGCTGGAGGAACTCAGCGAATCAGGGAGCATCTGTGGAGGGAGTGGACAGGCAACGTTTCAGGTCGGGACCCTTCTTCAGACAGCCTTTCTACCCCATTTCAATCAGTGTGGAGAAGGGTCGTGAATGAAAGCAATGCCTGTCCATTCCCTCCACAGATGCTGCCTGACCAGCTAAGTTCTTCCAGCATTTTGTTTTGCCCAGAATTTCAGCATCTGCAGTTCCAAGTGTCAGCATTTTCTAAGGTTCTGAATGCTTATAATTCATTCCAAGGTGATGAGTAAACAGAATTCAGACTAGCTGACCATGTAGCGTACAAGAAACTCACCGATTTTACTGTCAGTCTATTGCTACAGAATGGATGTGTCCTTTACACACAACTGTCCTTGTAATTGCTGTGTAATTATTTGGACAGGAGAACCAGAGCTGGAAATTGGTGCAAAACTTTACAGTAACTGATGGGGTCTTTGGCTTTTCTCTTAATGCCACCCAGATTATTTAGAGTTTGTGATAAACTTTTGAAATGTTATATAAAGCTTTTGTTTTAACAATTTTTCCCAAGGATAGATTTTAAAATATAAAATAGCTTTTTTGATGTTAATCAGTCTTCAATTATGTCCTGAAGGTAAATCTCGCAGATTTTGGAGAAAATCAATGGATAACATGTTTCCAGGAAACAGGAGAGGCAATTCTTGGTCAGAATGCCAATTATCTCGGGGAGTTGAAGGATAAGGTGAGTGTTTATTAGCTTCCTTAAATATATTTTAGTTTAACTTTTTGGACAGGAGCAGCTGAATTTCTAGTTTTCCTTTTTTTTTTTTTTTGGTTCTTTGATTCTTTTACACTTCTTGCTTTTGAAGAAACCATCAACTTGCTGTTTTCCACTAGCTTCTCATTCCCAAAGCACTGAGGACCAGTGCTGAAAACTGAGCTCTTGGATGAGAATATTTGCTTTTTAAAAAATATAGTTGAATGAGTGTTTTTGGCATTTCGAAGCTTTGTCCACATTTGCTCCTGCAGGTTTTAAAGGCTGCAAATGTGCTAATTTATTGAAACGATGGTACTGCACATGAAAATTCTGCAAATAATAGTAAGCTGGTAATGAGAATGCAGCATTTCAAGACGATGCGGAAATTCCCTTGTGTTTTCAAGTAGGAACGGTGGTCTACTTCATAAAGATAGGGCAGTAATTTTTCCTGGGTCTTCTGGTTATTGCATGAATATTGTTTGCTGTTGAACATTCACAACTAATTAACTCAACACCATTTTGCGCTCGATCAGTGTGTTTTTTGGGGGTTTTTTTTTTTGCTCCTATCATTTGTCTTTGTGGATTATTGGTTAAATTCTTTGACTCCGATGTCATAGACAGGAAAAATGCTGGTATTACTCAACAGGGCATACAGCATCAAAGAGAAAGGAGTTAATGTTGAGTCAATGACAAATTGAGTAAATTTCATCCAAACTTGATAATCTGAAAATATTTTATGATGCTAATGATAAAAGATTTTATATCCTAATTGAGATTTTTTGTCGGTAAGGAGTAGCTAGAGGCACAGTTAAATATCTTGCTGGTGATCCCTGTGTCATGAACACCTGACAAATGGGCATCCCTACATACAAATCAACTCCCATAATATTTTTCAATTCAGAAGTCCAATATACACCAATCAGCCAAAACATTATGACCACTGACAGGCGAAGTGAATAGCATTGATTATCTTGTTACAATGGTACCTGTCAAGGAGTGAGATATATTAAGCAGCAAGTGAACAGTCAGTTCTTGAAGTTGATGTGTTGGATGCAGGAAAAATGGGCAGGAGTAAAGACCTGAGCGACTTTGACAAGGGCCAAATTGTTATGGCCAGATGACTGGGTCAGAGCATCTCTGAAACGGCAAGGCTTGTGGGGTGCTCCCGGTCAGCAGTGGTGAGTACCTATTGACAGTGGTCCGAGGAGGGACAAACCACAAACCGATGACAGGGTGTTGGGCGCCCAAGGCTCATCGATGCGCGAGGGCAACGAAGGCTATCCCGTCTGGTCTGAACCGACAGAAGGTCTACTGTGGCACGTCACTGAAAATGTTAATGGTGGTCACGGGAGGAATGTGTCACAATACACAGTGCATCGCACCCTGCTGTGTATGGGGCTGCACACTGAGGACCATCAGCATATTAGGCAGGAGGTCATAATATTTTGGCTCATCAAGTCATAATGTTTTGGCTGATCGGTGTATGTGCATGCTATTCTTATAGATAACCAAAATCTACTCTCCATTTTTAGTAGTTCAGTTTAGAGTTACAGCGTGGAAACAGGCCCTTCGGCCTACTAGGGCGGCATGGTAGCGCAGCGGTAGAGTTGCTGCTTTACAGCGAATGCAGCGCCGGAGACTCAGGTTCGATCCTGACCACGGGTGCTGTACTGTACGGAGTTTGTACGTTCTCCCCGTGACCTGCGTGGGTTTTCTCCGAGATCTTCGGTTTCCTCCCACACTCCAAAGACGTACAGGTATGTAGGTTAATTGGCTGGGTAAATGTAAAAAATTGTCCCTAGTGGGTGTAGGATAATGTTAATGTGCGGGGATCGCTGGGCGGCACGGACTTGGAGGGCCGAAAAGGCCTGTTTCCGGCTGTATATATATGATATGATATGATAGTCCATGCCGACAACCAATCACCCTGTACACTAGTTCTATCCTACACTCTCGGGACAATTTACAGAAGCTAATTTATGAATGCCAATTAACCTACATGCCTGCAATGACTTTGGAATGTGAGAGGAAACCAGGGCACCTGGAGAAAAGCAAGCTATCACAGGGAGATCGTACAGACACCATCCGTGGTCAGGATCGATCCCGGGTCTCTGGTGCTTATAAGGCATCAACTATCGCTGCACCACTGTGCCGCCTTAGTAGTTGTTCTTTCTCATCAATCTTATGTACTTTCGGTTCATTACAACACTGTCAAGGTGTGGTTACCATATTGAGTGATTTTTGTGCATTTTCTGATTTATGGGGTGAAAAATCAATTCATGGATATTTGTAAAAGCGGAATCCATTCGTTACCCAGGGAAGGAGCGTACAGTCTGGTCGTAAAGTGTTAGCCACTTTCTTTCTGGCTTACTTTCATCTCCTGGGAGCAGCCCTCTCTAATCTTCTAAGTCCATGAAATCCAAACATGGCAAACCAGTGCAAATAAAACAATATTTTCAGCCTTGTCTTTTAAGGCTCTCTGCGTATACAAACATGGAATTGATGCCAGAGTGGATATTGTCCCTGCTTTGAAATGGTGTTCATTCTTCGTACCTCCTTTTTCAACCAACACTATAAATGTCTGGAGCCCAATTCCCTTTGTCTAAGAACATTCTTCCCACTGAATTCTTAAAAGCCAATAGTAAGTGAAAAAAGAGCACTGATAAAAGGACAGCTTTTAAAGAGTACTTTCAAGGTAGCTCCATCAAAAGGTTCCTTGTCAACTTCTCTTTCCCTTTCACCTGATGGCTAGTCGGTATTGTGCTTCTGGCACTTAGTTTCAGCTCTTATTTTTCTGGATTCTTACTTTTTAACTTGGCATAGTTTGGGATTGGATTGTAGAGTAAATATTGTTCAAACTGTTGCAAAATCCCTGCTCATATGTCCACTTCTGTTCTACATAAAAGTGCTGGAGTAACTCTGGGTCAGTCAGCATCTGTGAAGGGAATGATTAGGTGGAGTATCAGATCAAGACAACCCTTCAGTCTGAAGAAGGGTCACGATCCAAAACATTGCCTCCATAGATGCAGCTTGACTTACTCTAACATTTTGTATTTTACTCGAGATTCCAGGATTAGCAGTTCCTTGTATCTTCACTTGTTTTAGTTAAGTTTAGAGATACATTGTGGAAACAGGCACTTCAGCCCACTGATTCCGGGCCAACCAGCGATCCCTACACGCTATCGCTATCCTACACATACTAGGGCCTTTTTACCAAGCTAATTAACTTAAACCTGCACCTCTGGAGCATGGGAGGAAACCAGAGTTCCTGGAGAGAACCCACGCAGGTCACGGGGCGAATGTACAAACTCCGTACAGACAGCACCCATAGTCGGGATTGAACCCGGGTCTCTGACGCTGTAAGGCAGCAACTCTACTGCTGCGCCACCATGCCGTCCAACTTGTATTGTTATTTTTATGTGTACTTTCTATTTGTGATATTCCACCCCCCACCTTGTGCCTTTTCACTTGGGTATAGAAAGTGATGTAAGAGGTCAGAAAAGATTCAAGAGGGGAAAACAGAGATTGATCTGAAATTGGCATTGGTTGCTAGCCGAGTTAAACTGGAAATAAATTTTATGGGGGTTATATAATGAATTTCCTTCATTTATTTGAACTATTTGGAAAAAATATTCAGTAATGTTTTCTGGCATTCATGCAAATAGTTGATTTTTTTTAGCATGGTGGCATTACTGTGTGGAATAACGGGTGTCAGTGTGATCTTGAGTTATAGTTTCTGCATTCAGCGCTCGTGCTCGTATAAATACAAAACCAACGAGGCAGAAATGACAAGGTAATAAATAAAACATAATTAAAGTGAAATATGATTGCATTGTAGTGGGTGCAGGAGAAGTATATCCAGCAGCTTGGTGATATTTTTCTGGTTTGGAGCTGGGGTTAGAGTCATTATCACAATGCATTAAAAGTAGCCTGTCTTGCGAGGATGGCTGGCCCTTGTAGATTCCCGCTGGTTTTTGAATAGATCGAGAGAGGATTTGCAAGATGCACCTAGCCTGTTGCTTCCTGCCCCTCTTTCCCAGTACTCTGGTCTGTGGGTGCAACCTCAACATATTCAAAGCTCATGGCGATGAGACTTAATCAACATGCTCAAAATCTTCAAAAATGTGGTTCATTTGCTTGCCTTTCTGCACAACATCCAGGGGGCTATTTGTTATGCCAAGTTGCATTCTTTGGACCGTCAACATTTTGAACTTTTCATGATTTATTTGTGCTATACTTTAAAAATGTCTCCACAGAACGAACAAGCCTTTGAAGAAATTTTCCAGAATGCAAACTTCCGGTCCTACATCTGCAGAATCCGTGTCAAACTTGAAACCTACAATGTAAGTGTCTTAATCTAGAGTAGGTTTTAAATAATATTGAGTTTTTTTTCAATAAGATGTCCTATTGGCAGGGCAGTCTGTAATGAGAAAATAGCAGTAAAGGAGTCCTGTAATGCTAACATCTGATGATTTAACTTCCCAGTTGAGTTTACAAGCATTTGACTCGAAGAGATGTTTGTGATACTTTATTGATTTTGTGATAATTCATTAATTTTAGTGCGTTTTTGTGAATTTTGTGCGTCTGTTCCCAGGGTGGAAATGTCAAAGACTACAGGGCTTGGCTTTCGGGGGTGGGAGGGGGGGTGGTTTAAAGCTGTACAGGGTAAGTTTTATTTTATAGAGAGTGGTGAGTGCCTGGGTGGTGGTGGACTTGGATACTATAGTGGCATTTGGGAAGGCACCTGGATATGGAAGGATTAGAATTACATGCAGGCAGATGAGATTAGTTTAACTTGACATCATGTTCGGCACAGAGATTGTGGGTCAAAGAGCCTGCACCAGGTTACATTTCTGCTTAATACCCCTAGTTCCACAGTTGGATATCATGGAGAGTGCATGCTCAACTGGACTCCGTTGATTGTTCCTGTAAAGTCTGACATGTATCAATTTCCCAACTTATTTGACTATCCCATTGCTACGATCTTCTACAAGTCCTCTAAACCAAACTGGAAGTCTGTCCAATATTGTAATTTTTACATTAATTTCCACGCACCAACAGCCAGTCTTTTTATCCCAGCTCTTATGTCCTTCTGATTTTGTTGACGATTACTCTGCAGGATTACACCATCATTCATGTCTGATATCTTTTCACCTTTAACAAATAACTATTAGGGAAGTAAATGGAGACTGTGTTATTACTCAAGCCTGGTGCTCTGTTCAAGTGTGAGTAGATTGATTGTCCCTCTCACGTCCATTCTTCTGCCTTTCTACAAGGCAGAATGACCCTTCCATGAGTCCACACCAACCATCGATCACCGGTTCACACTAGTTCTATGTTATCCCGCTTTCTCATCCGCTCCCTACATTTGGGACAATTTACAGAGGCCTACAATTAACCCACAAACCAACACGTTTTTGAGAAGTGGGAGGAAACCAGAGCACCCAGAGGAAACTCGTGCAATCATGGAGAATGTGCAAACTCCACACAGACAGCACCTGAGGTCGGGATTGACCCAGGGTCTATCGCTGTGAGGCAGCAGCTCTGCCAGCTGCATCACTGTGCCGCCCTTATGAGAATTCCCATATCAGTAATTCCCTTGGTATGCATGTACCCGATACAGCATTCATAAATCTCCAGTCAAAGGTTCATAATCCTCTGTTTTTTTTTTAAAAACTCATCAAAATCCTAAATGGTTGAAACAGCTCTGAGTATGCACCCTCCTCCAGCAAGACTGTCAAGACGCTCAGAACCTCGAGACGGTCATTCTTTGAAATAGAATAAATTCCTCCCGTTCCTCTCCCTTTCACCGTTTGTCGTGTTCGAAAAGGTAACTTCTGATATGATGCGATTTGAAAAGACCGTTTTCAGCACAAGATATTAACTTTGGAAGTAGCTCTGAAAAAAAATCTTCACCATTGTGCAAGATTTTTTTTAACCAACTGCAGTTTCCACCACCTGCTGGGAAATCTATGCATCTGCTGGATAGCATTAACTTTGCTGGAGAGTCCTGCTGAATGTTTAGTGTCAGCAGCTGTCCTTGAAATTGCTGCTCGCATAAGTTAACCAAAAGACTGGGATGAATCTCAATGAATCTTGAATGTTTAAAGAGAAGATGCGGTGAGCCCAGTAGGATCTGAGACTCGGAGCACAAGGGAGCACAAGATCAGCTGTTTAGAGCTGAGAAACTTCTTCTGTGTCCCTTTAGCATTCAGGGCAGTAATTACTCGATCATGAATATGTATAACTGCAATCAAAAGTATTGCCCAATATCAAGGGAATGGATTTTGGAAAGGGCGCAGGAAAGAAGTGTTGAGCTACAAGATCAACCATGTAGTACAGGAGGCTCAAAATGTCTCCGTCTCCACCACCTTGGTCAAAAAGTAATGTAGGAAAGTAGACGTGTCATATTTGACCTCAAATATTGAGCAGTTGATTTAAAAGTTGAGATTTTACAATCTGTTTTCCACTTTATTCTCAAACTTTTGTTTATGGCTTTTCCTCCTCATCTTTTATCTCCTCGCTATGTTTAATTGTATTGATTTTTCGATCGTTGCAGTCCATCTAGATGTTGCTGCCTCTTCCAGGTTTTGTTCTTGCTCGTACTGATAACGACTTGTTTTATCTTGTGCTGCGATCTGCACCCCTGCCTACATTGTCGCCATCAGTTTATCACCTCCAGGTTCCCACCATTGGTCACAGGATAATATTCGGGCTTTTATCCTTGATTTATTTTTGGTTTTGATTTCATGTCTTTCATCCTCCTGTGTCCATAATGTTTATGCATACGCAGTTAACAGACAGCCGGTAGCACAGTGAGCAGTCAAGCTAAGAATCCTCCACTATAATTGTGCCTTTCTCTTTTTGTTGTGCCCCCGAGTGATCGTCCTGACATTAAAAGACGCCACCATGGTAGACTATGATTTCAGCTCTAACTCACAAAAGTTTAATGAATATTTGCAAGCCAACAACATGCCTTTAATAACTACTGTGAAATGTCACCTTCTCCAAGTAGAAACGCGTTTTTTGAGTGCACCAAAACAGCGCGGCGGTAAAGTAGATTTAGATTTAGAGATACAGCGCGGAAACAGGCCCTTTGGCCCACCGAGTCCGCGCCGCCCAGCAGTCCCCGCACATTAACACTATCCTAAACGCACTAGAGACAATTTTCACATTTACCCAGTCAATTAACCTACATACTTGTACGTCTTTGGAGTATGGGAGGAAACCGAAGATCTCGGAGAAAACCCGCGCAGGTCACGGGGAGAACGTACAAACTCCGTACAGACGGCACCCGTAGTCAGGATCGAATCTGTCTCCGGCGCTGCATTCGCTGTAAGGCAGCAACTCTACCGCAGTAGTTGCCTTACAGCAGCCGACACCTAGGTTCGATCCTGACTATGGAGGCTCTGTATGTAGTTTGCACCACATGCGTTTTCTCCAGATGCTCCTGTTTCCTCCCACACTCCAAAGATTTGTAGATAGACACAGAAAGCTGGAGTAAGTCAGCGAGAGCATCTCTGGAGAGGAATTGGTGATGTTTTGGGTCGAGACCCTTCTTCAGAGCAGTAGGTTCATTGGCTTCTGTAAATTGTCCCTAGTGTATAGGATGGAACTCGTGTAAGGGGTGATTGCTGGTTGGCACGGACTCGTGCACCGAAGGGCCTGTGGCCGTGTGGTATCTCTAAAGTAATGTCTAAAACACATCAAATGGCAGTTCAGCTTCGTGGAAGCTGCCTGGTGAACTTGCACTAACTCAACTTTGAAAAGATTGAATTTGCAGGGTACTCACTATAAAACACCCTGAGCAAACCGAAAGGCAACTAATTTAAATAAAATCAAAAAATATATATAATATTCCATCATAATTAATATGGATGCAGTATGAATTTTTAATCCCACGTGGAATATTGCCAATGCCATGACATATATGAAGAAAAATGATTTTTTACTGTCTTCAAACAAATGCTGTCAACTTTAGAATGTACTCTGATTGTAATGCCCAAAAGCATGAAATGGGTTCGAGGTTATGTTGGTATCCACTTTACTTTCCATCCTTTAATTCAAAGGCCGCTCCTCGGCTCTCCAAATGCACGATGAATCAAAACATTTTTTTCACTATTCTGTCAGATCCTATAATGTGGCAATTCTTAAGTGCATCCATATCCCAAATGACTCTCTTGGGCTAAGCCCATTAATTTGGGACCTTGTTGTTTAATTCAGAGCTTGGATTTCTATACCAGATCTGTTAAATCAATGTCCTTTACGGTGTTTGAAATGTTGCCTGCTTTGTGTTCTGCCCAACATGGTCAGCTGCTCTGGAAGGTTAGATTGCTTGCCATCAAGGGAGAGCTTGTGAATTGGATGCATAATTTGCTTGATGGTAAGAATAGAGGGTGATGGTGAAAGGTTGTTCTTCAGACCGGAGGTCCGTGACTAGTGTGTTTCGTGAGCTTATCATTTTTTAGATTTAGATTTAGAGATACAGCGCGGAAACAGTCCCTGAGAAGTATTGCATCTTGAGAAGTCAAACTAGGTAGGACTGATCAGTAGAGCTCTGGGGAGTGCTGGAGAGACCTAGAAACATGTGTACATAGTTCTCTGAAAGAGGCATCACAGATAGACTGGGTGGTGAGGAAGCTGGCCTTCATCAATCATGGCACTGGGTGTAGTTGTTGGGATGTTATGTTGCAGTTGGTATGAAATGTTGGTAAGGCCACATTAGGAGTATTGCGTTGTGTTTTGGTTACCCTGCTATAGGAACAATGCCGTTACGAGACAGTAAAGAAGGCAGAAAGGATTTGAGGATGTTGTCTGGACCTGAGGGCGTAAATTATTGGGAGAGGTTGGGCAGGCAAATATTTTATTCCTTGGAGCATATGAGACATATGGGTGACGATGAAGAGGCCTATAAAATCATGAAGAATGTAAATAGAGTAAATGCACATTGTCTTTTCTATGGGGTTGGGTCATTAAGAACGAAAGGCATGGGTTGATATGAGGAGGGAAACATTTAATAGGAACCTGAGGGGCATTGCTTTCTCACAGAAGATGTTGCATATATGGAAAGGGCTGCCAGAGCAAGTGTTGAGCAGGTATAATAACATTTAAGACATTTGGGCATATACATAGCTAGGAAGGGTTTAGAGGGTAATTAGGATTTAGATTTTTTTTTTAGATTTAGAGATACAGCACAGAAACAGGCCCTTCGGCCCACCGGGTCCGTGTCGCCCAGCGATCCCTGCACACTAACACTATCCTACACCCACTAGGGACAATTTTTATATTTGCCCAGCCAATTAACCTACATACCTGTACGTCTTTGGAGTGTGGGAGGAAACCGAAGAACTCGGAGAAAACCCACGCAGGTCACGGGGAGAACGTACAAACTCCGTACAGACGGCGCCCGTAGTCAGGATCGAACCTGAGTCTCTGGTGCTGCATTCGCTGTAAGGCAGTAACTCTACCGCTGCGCCACCGTGCCGCCCTAGGACTAGCTTAGATAGGCACCTTGGGCAGCATAGACTAGTTGGGCCAAAGGGCCTGTTTCCGTATTGCATGGACTCTTTATTCTTTTCTTTTCCCTTGCCATACTGTAGCCTGGACTCTAATCCATGCCTTTTAAAACCAAGATTGTTTCTCTAATGCCTTTCTAACTAGTCCCTCAGCTTCCAGCTCCATACAGCGCTACTCATTCCAAATGCTGCTACAGTCCACATCTTTACTCACTTGGAGCCCTACATTACAGCTCATTTATTTATATTTCAGTTTCAGAATCTTTTTATTTTACTTCCAAATCCCTTCGAGTTCTCAATGTAACTTATGTCTGTTTTACCCAAGTTCAATGCCTCCACTAGCTTTTCTGATCAACTAGTTTTCCTATCCTTGGATCTACCCTCTTTTAATCTCTGTGCATACGAGGAGCTGAAGATGCTGGATTGCAAAACAAAGACGCACTGTGCTGGAATAACTCGGCGGGTCAGGCAGTATCTCTGGAGAACAAGTTGCGGTTCTGAAGAAGGTACTGAGGCGAAAGGTCACCTATCCATGGTCTCCAGACCTGCTGAGTTACTCCAGCACTTCGTGTCTTTCCGTGTCAATGAGCATCTGCTGTTCCTTGTGTTCACATTTTACTGTTGTACTGTGAAATCTCCTCATGATATACCTACTGTGAAGAGTCAAGTCAACTTTATTTGTCACATACATATACAAGATGTGCTGTGAAGAGAGGTTCTCCTCTCTCTGATGGAAGTGTTGTGAGAGCTCCCCCCCCTCCTTACTCTTGCCATTCAGTGATTCCTGCTGCTGTCCTGCTCCGTGGCCATGTTCTGAACCGGATTTTCTACCACAGCCATATATTCAACCACCATCTTGTGCCTCGTCGCTTCCATGATTTCTGAATATTCAGACAACAGATTATCAGTCTGCTCAAGCGTCTCGACCTGAAACGTCACCTGTCTATTCCTTCCACAGATACTGCCTGTAACACTGAGTTCTTCCAGCACTTTTTTTTTACTCTAGTCTCACGGATTATCAGTGTTTTACTGCACTTCTATCTGAGCATGCACACAATTCTTTGCATGTTGCAAGTAGTTTGTGTGCATGTGGATCACTTCAACAGCTCAGAAGGTTTTTTAGTATGTACAGAACACATAATTGATGGTCCAAATGGCCTAATTCTGCTCCGAGAACATATGAACATAATATTTTTGAGGAATTTGAAAATGTTTAACAATAAAACCATTTTTATTTTTATTTATATAAACGTATATAAAATATAAATAAAAAACTTTTTAAATGGTTTTATTTGTTAAACCTTTTCAAATTCATATATGTATCTCTAAAGTATTCATTATTCATTGCTGTAAACCTTGTACCTGGCACTGATAGGTCCCGCTGAATGAATCTTTGCCAAGAACCCTAATAAGAAAACATGTCTTCAAGCCAGACCTTCCCCCCCCCCCCCTCTCTCTGACCATTCACTTGCCATTGTGCTCCACTACTGCATAGTTTTTTTAAAATCCTGTGGTTTAGTGTGCACTGAGTCATAAAAGAATCCTGGAGGCTTGTACAGAACAATACACAATGTAAGATTGCTCAACATCAGGGTTTAAATTTGGACCAGTCGTACGGTTTAAACAAGGATAAGACTGGCTTTAATATTTAGTGAGAAACTGCTTGTGGTTATTATATAAAACAGGCCCTTCGGTCCAAAACGTCCATGCTGACTAGCGATCACCTGTACACTAGTTCTATCCTACACACACTAGGGACAATTTACAGAGGCCAACCAGCCTAGAAACCTGCATGTCTTTGGAGTGTGGGAGGAAATCAGAGCACCCGGAGAAATTCAGCCTAACAAAAGTCTGATAAAGCTGTTCCATGATTTAAACTCGGGTCCCGTTACAACCTGAATATGGCAAATGGTGGTGGAGGCATAAGCTTGGTTCTTGGTCCCACCAGAAACTGTTCAGAAAGATGATTGAGGGCATTAATTGCACCTGACTTTACAATGTTTGAGGGAGACAAGTCTTTTTCACAGGCAAGTAATTTTTGAATATAGCAAAGCCTGAACCTTTAAGGAATAAGTCAGAGTATTGAAACTCCAAGTGTTTGGGGTAAGTAGGGACTTTGACAACTTGTTAAAGTGCAGCAGTTTGCTGGAACATTTTACTCTGGCAGCCATTCTTCAGAAGTAGATTGAGTGAGACAAAACACCACCTCTTGTTATCTTTTATGTGCATTAAGAAGATTTTATTGCAAGTTGAACAACTGGCGGTGATCTATGATAATAAGGCAATGAGAGCAAGTCTGTGATATAGATTTTAATTGTTTCTGGTTCGTATTTGCAGGATGAATCTCGCATCAAAGCGACAATGATGGATGTGAAACCAGTGGACCATAAGGAGTACAGCAAGAGACTGATAATGAATATTAGGAAACATGCAGCTACACCAGCTTTCTGAATGCTGAGTAGATGTGAAGAATGAGCGCCAGTGGAAACTGGGTGCTTCAGATATTCAATTAAATATATTTTCTTTCGTGCTTTGAAAATGGAAGACAATTTTAATTTGGGATCGGTTGCAGAATTCTGCGTTTCCAGAATGACAATAGAATTGACAGCTGTGTGATGTATAGAACTAGAGCTGCCGAATTCCGATCAAGTTGCGCTAGATGACGAGACTGAATTTGCATCTGTGTAAATAGGTTTTCCTCCCGTGGTATAGTTAACCTATGTAGGATGGACAATAAAGCCATTTACTTCCCCCCACTAACATCCTTCCACTTTCATGCTTGCACAACTTATTTCAGTTCAGCTTTGTAATAAACATTGATGATAAACTTAAGAGATTGAAGTGTTTTTGTTTGAACGGTCTCATTTCGAAACAACGATTTGTTGATGAAAATGATGCACAACAGCCTATTTTGTAATGTTTGCTGTTGATGTCTTGTGGCATCAAAAATATGTTTTCTCTTCGACTTGTTCTTTCCTACTCAATCTTCCTGTGCTCTCCTGTTTGTATTCAGCTTTATTTTCTCTGTTATCAGTGGCTCAGTGAGTCAGAAAGTCATGTTTATGAGTCCACTCGTGAAACCTGAACAAATAATCAGATTTCCAGTCCAGTGCCACGCTGGGAGAGTGTTTCGCAGTATGTCAGAGACTAATCGTTGCCATTTGATAGTGGGGGCAGTGTGAGGGGTTTATCTGCCGCAGGTCTTGACCCAGTTCAAGTATAGAAGTGTATAAAATTACAAAAGCCACAGATAGGATAGGCAGGCCGAGCCCTTTTCCCCCAGGATAGAGATTTAAAAAAAAGAGGGCACAGCTTTATGGTGAGAGGGACAAACTTTAAAGGAGATGTGTGAGTCAAAGTTTATTTACAGAGTTGTGGGTGCCTGGAACTCGCCTGCCAGGGATAGTGGTGGAGGCAGATATATATGATGGTGGCATTTTGGAGACTGAGTGCATGGCTATGCAGGGAGTAGAGGGATATGGATTGCGTGCTGGCAGAGGAGATGCATTTAACTTGCTGATATGTTTGGCACAAACACTATGAGCCACAGGAGTTCTCCTGTGCTGTAATATTCCATGTGCCTTCATCTCTTTCACTGCCGCCCTGCCTCAAATGTAGCATTGCTTCAGATTCAATTAAGGCATTGATATAATATCTGAGCTGATTGCATTTAATCCGTTTATCAGGACGGCTTGATGTTCAGACTATTGCTTGATCTTGTCTCATGATTGGGTAGCTTATGTCCTTATTTGAATCTATCCAAGGAATAATAAGCTTTGCAAGGTAGACTTGGATCCAGTGCCGTTTGCGATCCACCTTCTGAGATTGATGTAACCACTCTTGTATTTAAGCAATTCTGACCTGAGTTGTATTGACTAGGTTTTACTGTTTCTTGGTTAATCTGCTTGTAAAGATGTCCAAATCCTTCCAAGATATCAGATTTCGTACAAGTGATAGGAATAGATTGGGTAGATGCACAGAGTCTTAGCCAGAGTAGGTAAATCGAGGACCAGAGGACATGGGTTTAAGGTGAAGGGGAAAAGATTTATTGGGAATCTGAGGGATAAATTTTTCACACAAATGGTGGTGGGTGTATGGAACAAGCTGCCAGAGGAGGTAGTTGAGGCTGGGCTATCCTAACATTTTAGAAACAGTTAGACCGGTACATGGATAGGACAGGTTTGGAGGGATATGGACCAAACACAGGCACGTGGGACTAGTGTAGCTGGGACATGTTGCGGGCAAGTTGGGCCGAAGGGCTTGTTTCCACACTGTATCACTCTATGACTCTTAAGTGACCCATCCTCAACGATAATTCTCAACACCAGTGCTCTGCAGGGCTGCGTTCTCAGCCCTTTACTCCCTGTGCACTCGTGACTGTTCAGGCAGATTCTGCTGTAGCTCCATTTACAACCTTGCAGTAGACACCACCATAGTTGGCTGGATTTCAAACAATGATGAACAAAGTGCAGAGCGGAGACGGAGAGCTTGTTGGCACAGTGTTAAGATGACATTCCCTCCCTCAATGTCAGCAAAACTACGGAGCTGATCATTGCCTTCAAGAAGTGAGCACACGCTCCAGTCTGCATTTTTGGTGCTGAAGAGGAATGGGTTATTTGTGTGTAAATATCACAAATAATCTGTCCTGGTCCATTTACATTGTCAATGTGGCCAAGCAAGCACACCATCTACTTCCTCAAAAGACGAAGGAAATATGTTACGTCGACAATTTCTGCAGATGCCCCACAGAAAGCACCCTATCCAGATGCATCACAGGTTTATATAGCAAATGCTCTACCCAAAACTACAAGAAGTTGCAGAGTTGTGGACGCAGCCCAGTCCGTCCCCCAAACCAGCCTCCCAACACCCTCCATCTATGATTCACTGCCTCAGAAAACAGCCAGCCTAATTAAGGAACATTCGCACCCATTCAATCTCTCCTCCCTTCTGGTAGAAGATACAAAATCTATAAGCCATGTACCAACACATTCAAGGACCGCTAACAGATCTCTTATGCTTGGAATGAACTCCCAATCTTCCAATCTACCTCTTTGCAGCCCCTGCACCTTTTCTCTGCAGCTGTTACATTATATTCTGAAATCTTTACCTTTTTGCTGTCCCTAAGATACTCGTGTATGGTAAGGGTCTCGACCCGAAACGTCACCCATTCCTTCTCTCCTGAGATGCTGCCTGACCTGCTGAGTTACTCCAGCATTTTGTGAAATAAATACCTCGTGTATGGTATGATCTGCCTGGATAACACGCAAAGCAAAGTTTTTCACTGTCTCGATGCATATTGTATTGATGAACCAATACTATTTTTACCGAACTAACAGATTGTCTTGCAATATTGTGTTAAAAGTATAGCGAGACGAATTTCCATATTAACATGACATTTTTGGAAATAAAGCTAATAATAGCTTGGATATTAAGAAACTAAAAGCAAAGTGCTGGATGAACTCAGCAGGCCAGACTGCATCTATGGTGAGAAATGAACCGACTGCCCTTCAGAAGGAGGTCCTGACCTAAAATGTCTGTCAAATCCCTCTGCAGATGCTGCCTGACCCGTTGAATTCTTCCAGCACTTTTTTTTGCTCAAAATTCCAGCATCTGCAGTCCCTTGTGTCTCCATATTAATGAGCTGATCAGAGATGCAAATACCCAAATAGTATAAAACAATTTTTAAGTTTTGGAATTGAGTTTGTCACTTTCAAAGATGGGGGAAGACAAAATTGCCGTTCAGTGCTTATATTAACTCTATTAAGTTATGTGCACCATCTGTTTTTTAATATTCAGGAAGCTAGTGAGTATAACAGAAAATGGGTTGATACGTCAGGTGTAGACAAGATTAGAATAGAGTTATGCTCTATTTTAATGATAGAACAGGGGCTCAGCGGTAGAGTTGCTGCCTAAGCGCCAGAGACCCGGGTTCGATCCTGATTACGGGTGCTGTTTGTACATTCTCCCTGTGACCTGGTAGGTTTTGGCTGGGTGCTCTGGTTTCCTCCCACATGCCAATGATGTACAGGTTTGTAGGTTAATTGGGTTTGGTAAAATTATACAATTGTCCCTAGTGTAGGATAGAGCTCGTGTGCGGGGATTGTTGGTCGGCCAAAGAGGCTGTATGTATCTCTAAACTAAACAGGCTTGAGGGGGCCGAGTACCTCCTTGTTAGTTCACTGCCAATTCTCCCACTTTCCTATTGTACCGATAATATTCTGTACAACATCCCTTTGAAGCAAAGCGGCTAAATTAAATTAAAGGAAATCAGCCGACTAGGCAGCATCTGTGGAGGAAAATGATAGACGACATTTCTGGTCAGAAGAAGAAGTCACCTACCCATTTCTCTTCAAAGAAACCCGCTGAGTTCCTCCAGTACTTTGTGTTTTGCTCAAGATTCCAGCATCTGTAGTCTCTTGTCTCCAAGTTAGTGGAAAGCATCTAATTAACACGCTGCCTGACACCTATCCCTGGAGTTTGAATATCAGTCAATAGACAATAGACAATAGGTGCAGGAGTAGGCCATTCAGCCCTTCGAGCCAGCACCGCCATTCAATGCGATCATGGCTGATCACTATCAATCAGTACCCCGTTCCTGCCTTCTCCCCATACCCCCTCACTCCGCTATCCTTAAGAGCTCTATCCAGCTCTCTCTTGAAAGCATCCAACGAACTGGCCTCCACTGCCTTCTGAGGCAGAGAATTCCACACCTTCACCACCCTCTGACTGAAAAAGTTCTTCCTCATCTCCGTTCTAAATGGCCTACCCCTTATTCTCAAACTGTGGCCCCTTGTTCTGGACTCCCCCAACATTGGGAACATGTTATCTGCCTCTAATGTGTCCAATCCCCTAATTATCTTATATGTTTCAATAAGATCCCCCCTCATCCTTCTAAATTCCAGTGTATACAAGCCCAATCGCTCCAGCCTTTCAACATACGACAGTCCCGCCATTCCGGGAATTAATCTAGTGAACCTACGCTGCACGCCCTCCATAGCAAGAATATCCTTCCTCAAATTTGGAGACCAAAACTGCACACAGTACTCCAGGTGCGGTCTCACCAGGGCCCGGTACAACTGTAGAAGGACCTCTTTGCTCCTATACTCAACTCCTCTTGTTACGAAGGCCAACATTCCATTGGCTTTCTTCACTGCCTGCTGAACCTGCATGCTTCCTTTCATTGACTGATGCACTAGGACACCCAGATCTCGTTGAACTCCCCCTCCTCCTAACTTGACACCATTCAGATAATAATCTGCCTTTCTATTCTTACTTCCAAAGTGAATAACCTCACACTTATCTACATTAAACTGCATCTGCCATGTATCCGCCCACTCACACAACCTGTCCAGGTCACCCTGCAGCCTTATTGCATCTTCCTCACAATTCACACTACCCCCCAACTTAGTATCATCTGCAAATTTGCTAATGGTACTTTTAATCCCTTCGTCTAAGTCATTAATGTATATCGTAAATAGCTGGGGTCCCAGCACCGAACCTTGCGGTACCCCACTGGTCACTGCCTGCCATTCCGAAAGGGACCCATTTATCCCCACTCTTTGCTTTCTGTCTGTTAACCAATTTTCTATCCATGTCAGTACCCTACCCCCAATACCATGTGCCCTAATTTTGCCCACTAATCTCCTATGTGGGACCTTGTCGAAGGCTTTCTGAAAGTCGAGGTACACCACATCCACTGACTCTCCCTTGTCAATTTTCCTAGTTACATCCTCAAAAAATTCCAGTAGATTTGTCAAGCATGATTTCCCCTTCGTAAATCCATGCTGACTCGGAACGATCCCGTTACTGCTATCCAAATGCTCAGCAATTTCGTCTTTTATAATTGACTCCAGCATTTTCCCCACCACTGATGTCAGACTAACTGGTCTATAATTACCCGTTTTCTCTCTCCCTCCTTTCTTAAAAAGTGGGATAACATTTGCTATTCTCCAATCCACAGGAACTGATCCTGAATCTATAGAACATTGAAAAATGATCTCCAATGCTTCCACTATTTCTAGAGCCACCTCCTTAAGTACTCTGGGATGCAGACCATCAGGCCCTGGGGATTTATCAGCCTTCAGTCCCTTAAGTAATATTTAAAGTTGCAGATTGATGTGCAGCGTGGTCTTGTTGATTTGCAGGGAACTCCAGAAACACTTTTTTGTATGATTCAGCAGATGGATATAATTAAACATTTGACTGAACTAAATTTGATTACATTGAGATGGATCAGTTGTTCAGCATACCCAACTACCTGGATGCAATTTCCAGCTGTTCTATACTCCAAGGGGTTCCAGCATAGGTTATTTTGTCTAAAATCAGTGAAAGAAACTGTTGCATATTTAATGCACAGGTTTTCTCTGCGTGTTTTTGTTTGGAGAGGAGCCAGTGGTATATTGGACATCTCCGTTTGTTTGGTTGTATTTGTCAGTCAGCATGCAGAGAGCTTTGCATTCATTATTAAAATGACAGTGGAAACGTCTTGTTGAAAACAGTTGTCACCATTTTAATAAAGTGCAAAATTGGGATCCAACATGGCTGTGGAATGTGAAGATGTCTGGCGTAGTGATTAAGTGCTGTGACAAGCAGTAAAATAAGGAAAGTATGATGAACAAGCCGTGCCTGAGTTTGAGTGCCACTTGGTTAGGACTCCATAACAGCTATGAAATTAGTATGTGCAGTCTGTTTTCACTGACTTTGACAGCAAGATCTGGTGTAGAATTACAGAAACTTCGCAGTCCAGAAGCATCCCAACTGATCACTGATAGTATTTATGCACCACATGATATAATTAACCATTTGACTGATGCAGAGAAGATGTTCTTGGGGTCCAAGTCCATAACTCCCTGGAAGTGGCATCACTAGTAGATAGAGTGCTAAAAAAAGCATAGGATATGTGTGCTTTCATTGATCGTGGCATTGAGTATAAGAGTCAGGAAGGCATGATGCAGCTTTATAGGGCTTTGGTTGGGTCACGTTTGGAGGATTGTGTGCAGTTCTGGTTGCCACATTACAGAAAGGATATGGAGGCTTTGAAAACGGTGATATTATCAGAATTTTGCTTGGATTAGAGGATATTAGCTACAGGGAGAGGTTTGTACAGACTTGTATTGGTGGTGAGGTGGCATGGTGGTCGAGCTACTGTCTTATGGTGCCACAGACCTGAGTTCGATCCTGACTACAGGTGCTACCTGTGCGGAGTTTGTACCTTCTCCCCGTGACCGTGACCCAATACAAGTCTCCCCGTGTCCGTGGGTTTTCTCAGAGATCTTTGGTTTCCTCCCACATTCCAAAGACGGACAGGTTTGTAGGTGAATCGGCTTGGTATAATTATAAATTGTCCCCAGTGTGTGTAGGATGGTGTCAGTGTGCGGGGATCGGCGTGGGCCAAAGGGCCTGTTTCCGCACTGTATCTCTAAACTAAACTAAACTTGGATCGTTTTCTCTGCAACGCTGGAGGTTGCAGGGAGAGCTGATAGAAGTGAATAAAACCATGAGAGATTTAGATGGGGAAGACGGTCAGAATCTTTTTCCTGGGATGAAAAAAATCAAATATCAGAGAGCATAGCCTTAAGGTGAGATGGGCAAAGTGCAAGGCCAAGTTTTCTTTGCACAGGAGGTGGTGAGTGCCTGGAACTTGCTGCTGGGGGTGGTTTTTGAAGCAGATAAGTTAGTAGCATTAAAACAATTTTTGGACAGCCATATGGATATGCAGGGAATAGAGAGATGTGGGTTACGTTGAGATAGGTAAGTGATGGTCTTGGCAACATGTTCAGCACAGACTTTGTGAGCCAAAGAGCCTGCTCTTGTTTAGTTTAGAGATTCAGCGTGGCAACGGGCCTTTCAGTCCACTGCAGCGAACATCGATCGCCTGTACCCGAGTTCTTAACCTGCAAACCCGCACATCTTTGAAAGTGGAAGGAAACCGGAGCACCCGGAAAAACCCCACGTGGTCACAGGGATAATGTACAAATTTTGTATGGACAGCATCGTAGTCAGCGTTGATCCCAAGTGTTTGGCGCTGTGAGGCAGCAACTCTACCGCTGTGTCACGTTGTGCACAGAGTACTGTTCTATGTTCTATGATGTCCCAACCTATCAGCACAAAAAACTGCCCCTTATTTTAGATTTCCCCCATCCCAGGAAATAGGAAGACCTGAATTTACTTTAATGTAGTGTTGTGTCCCATAGTACAATAGACAATAGACAATTGACGCAGGAGGAGGCCATTCGGCCCTTCGAGCCAGCAACGCCATTCAATGTGATCATGGCTGACCATTCTCAATCAGTACCCCGTTCCTGCCTTCTCCCCATACCCCCTGACTCCGCTATCCTTAAGAGCTCTATATAGCTCTCTCTTGAATGCATTCAGAGAATTGGCCTCCACTGCCTTCTGAGGCAGAGAATTCCACAGATTCACAACACTCTGACTGAAAAAGTTTTTCCTCATCTCAGTTCTAAATGGCCTACCCCTTATTCTTAAACTGTGGCCCCTGGTACTGGACTCCCCCAACATTGGGAACATGTTTCCTGCCTCTAACGTGTCCAACCCCTTAATATTAATTTATATAAACAATGCTGGAGTTGATCGATTGGTCAATGGGGATGGAGAAACAGTTAACATTCTAGATGAACAACATTCAATTGAAATATTCACTACCAATGCTGCTAGGTTTTCAAACATCTGCAGTTTTTTTTTGCTTTTGAATACTTTGCTTTTGTTAATCTGTTACTCTGAGCAGAAGAATCGAGAGGTATTGTAGGTTACCTTTTGGGTTGACATGACTTTAAAGTTTGTTTTCTTTTCACACTGGTTCTTTAAAAACGTTGTGTTGCTTTGTACTGTTCAAAGCATACCATGCACACAGGAATGGTTTTGCTCACCCACCTCTCTCTTCACCATCCCTATTGATGATCAGCTGGAGATGGTTGTGCAGTGGACTGGTGGGTAGTCCTGTGGGGAATGTGCACTGAGGAGGCAAAAAAGACTGCAGATGCTGGAATCTGGAGTGAAAAGCAAGTTGCTGGAGGAACTTAGTGGCTCAGACAGCATCAGAAATGGACAGTCAACATTTCTGAGCTGAAGAAGAATCCCGACATGAAACATTGCCTGTCCAATTCCCTCCACAGTTGATGCCTGGCCCACTGAGCGTAATTCAGTTTAGGGATACAGCGCGGAAACAGGCCCTTCGGCCCACCGAGCCTGCGCTGACTAGCGATCCCTGTACACTGGGACTATCCTACTCACTAGGGACAATTTACCATTTACAGAAGCCAATTAACCCTGCAAAGCTGTACATCTTTGGAATTGTGGGAGGAAACTGGAGCACGTTGCCACACACGAGATCCATCAATATATTAGCGCTGCTCTGAAAGAACATTTGAAAGAGCTTATGAAAGAACATTTAACCTGTTTTTTTTAAAATGATTTTCATTCCTCTGTCCTCTGCATTGTGGAGTGTGGAAATAAGTATAATTCTTGGAATCTTCAGGCCTTTGAAGAGAAATATTTCTTTTAAATGGAAGATTGTCACTTTGATTGAACGCGGTTCCCCACAAGGTTAAAACCTCTGAGTTGCTTGAGCCGAGACTCAGTGCTTGCGGAATTTGAATCTAAAATTCAGAAGTGAAAAGCTCTGTGATTATAGAAATGGAAAGTAACATGTACAGGTTGTGGATCAATAATACTTTAAAGCAAAGTTTGCTGTACTTGAACTTGACTTGTGATTTCAGTCTTGTTAACCTACGTTGTGTGTCCAGAGGCTAGGTAATCTGTTGTTTAAAATTGTGTTCACTGATACATGGCTGGGGCCCAGACTTGACATTGAGTGTAAACTAACTGCTTGGAATTCCTAAACTTCTCTAGTGGGTGGGGCAGGGGCTTTCAACAATTGGGCAGGATAAACCATTCTTGCGCCTCTTGCAATTTATTCAATATAGACAATAGACAATAGACAATAGGTGCAGGAGGAGGCCATTCGGCCCTTCGAGCCAACACCGCCATTCAATGTGATCATGGCTGATCATTCTCAATCAGTACTCCGTTCCTGCCTTCTCCCCATACCCCCTGACTCCATTATCCTTAAGGGCTCTATCTAGCTCTCTCTTGAATGCATTCGGAGAATTGGCCTCCACTGCCTTCTGAGGCAGAGAATTCCACAGATTCACAACTCTCTGACTGAAAAAGTTTTTCCTCATCTCAGTTCTAAATGGCCTACCCCTTATTCTTAAACTGTGGCCCCTTGTTCTGTACTCCCCCAACATTGGGAACATGTTTCCTGCCTCTAACGTGTCCAACCCCTTAATAATCTTATACGTAACAATGTTACGTTCCGAAGAAGGATCTCGACCCGAAACGTCATCCATTCCTTCTCTCCAGACAATTCAAGGTAACTATGTCAGGAGCCTGCCATCTAGCATGGGAAAATAAAATAATAAATTCTGTGTATAAATCGAAAAGAGAGAAAATAAAAGTAATCGAGTTTTGTTTTCAAATAATCCCCCATCCAACTGGCATCCATTATTAAGAAGTAGCAGCAGGGCATTTAGAAAATCGTGATACCATCGAGAAGAACCAAAAGGATTTAGTCTGAAGAAGGGTCTCGACCCGAAACGTCATCCATTCCTTCTCTCCAGAGACGCTGCCTGTCCTGCTGTGTTAATCCAGCATTTTGTGTTTATCTTCGATTTAAACCGGCTCTTTCCTACACAGCATTTATTCATAGTTACAGTATACAGCATGGAAACAGGCCCTTTGGCCCAACTGGTCCATGCCAACCAGTTGGCTCTCTGAGCTGGTCCCACTTGCCTGTGTTTGGCCCTTATCCCTCCAAACATTTTCTATCCATGCCCCTGTCTGATAAATGTTGTTGTACCCTCCTCTCCCGCTTCCTCTGACAAAAATCTTTCCACATGTCCATCACAGTCTGCGTGGAGAAGTTGCCCTTCAGGTTCCCTTCCAATTTTTCCCTTTCACACCGTAAATCTATCTCCGTACCTTGGGAAAAACTTGTATGAAGCTCTATGTTCACTCCTCCCCATCCTACGCAAGGGGGAAAGTCCTGGCCTATCCAAGCTCACTTTATAACACAAGCTGAAGACAGACACAAAATGCTGGAGCAACTCAGCGGGTCAGGCAGCATCTCTGGAGAAAAGGAATGGGTGACGTTTCAGGTCAGATCCCTTCTTCAAACTTGTAACTCAAGCCCTCGGGTCCTGGTAACATCCTTGAGTATTTTTTGCACCTTTTTAGGTTAATGATGTCCTTCCTTTCAGCTTGATGACCAGAACTGCACACAGTACTCCACATGTGGTCTCACCAATGCAAAAAGGCAATTGTATTTGATAAATGTGTTAGTTTTTTTAACCAGCAGGGTGGATTAAGGAGAGCTGGTGCACCGAGTATATTTGGGTCTTCAGCATTCATTAAGGTAGCGCTGACAGAACACTGTATAATGCCCAGAAAAGTCGGGCAATGCGCTCCAAAGCAGGAGGGGGAAGGACCTAGTGAAAGGAGGAGGGGAGCGGAAAGCTGTGCATCGGAGGTAAACTTGGGTGAAGAAAGGAGGGCGAGCACCCTAAAAACACCAGAGACTCCAGAGGCTGCGTATGTTGGAATCTGGAGCCCCGTAAATCAATGGATGGAAAGGAATGGTCAACGATTCAGGTTGAATCCTGCAACAGGACTACAAGTGGAGAGGGTAGAAGGTTAAACAGAAGCAAGACCCGAAACATCACCTACCCATGTCCTTCAGGGATGCTATCTGACCCACTGAGTTACTCCAGCACTCTGTGAAACGTCACCTACCCACGTCCTTCAGGGATGCTATCTGACCCACTGAGTTATAAGGTCATAAGTGATAGGAGCAGAATTAGGCCATTCGGCCCATCAAGTCTACTCCGCCATTCAATCATGGCTGATCTATCCTTCCCTCCTCACCCCATTCATCTGCCTTCTCCCCATATCCCTGACACCTGGAACAATCTGCCATGGGCTGTGTCAGAGGTAGATAGCCTTGTAAATCCCGCTATCATATGTGCTTCAACCACCACCCCCGGTAGCCCATTCCAGGCACTCACCTGTCTCTGTGTAACATCACCTGCCCATCACATCATCTTTAAACGTTGCCCCTCTCACCTTTAGAGCTATGCCCTCTACTATTTGATTTTTTCCATCCTTTTACTCCAGCACTCTGTGAAAAGTCACCCACCCACGTTCTTCAGGGATGCTATCTGACCCACTGAGTTACTCCAGCACTCTGTGAAACGTCACCTACCCACGTCCTTCAGGGATGCTATCTGACCCACTGAGTTACTCCAGCACTCTGTGTCCCTTAGCGAGAGATGATTGGTTGACTGTGGAGGGGTGAAGGAGGATGGGCTTATAGTGCTTGGTGCAGGAGGGGAAGGGGTGGATTGGGGAGGCGGGTAGAAGACTGAGACTCTGTAAGGCGCTGGTCAGGCCGCATTTGGAGTACAGTGAGCAAATCTGGGCCCCATAACTGAGGAAGGCTCTGGAGAGGGTCCAGAGCCAGTGGTGACTCTGGAGAGGGTCCAGAGGAGGTTTGCAAGAGTGATTCCAGCACTAGCAGCCTTTGTGTTCTTCCAACAGATGTCTCCACTTTCACCCGCTCCACACCTGGCTCCAACCACCCTCTTTTTTTCCTTCTGTCAGCCTCCATCCATCTTCACACGTTCACAAGTTATAGGAGTAGAATTAGGCCATTCGGCCCATCGAGTCTACTCCTCCATTCAATCATGGGCTGATCTCTGCCTCCTAATCCCATTTTCCTGCCTTCTCCCCATAACCCTTGACATCCATTCTAATAAAGAATTTGTCTATCTCTGCCTTAAAAATATCCACTGACTTGGCCTTCATAGCCCTCTGTGGCAATGAGTTCCACAGATCAACTACCCTCTGACTAAAGACATTCCTCCTTACCTCCTTTCTAAAAAAGCGCCCTTTTATTCTGAGGCTCTGACCTCTGATCCCACCAGTGGAAACATTCTTTCCGTATCCACTCTATCTTTGCCTTTCATTATTCTGTAAGTTTCAATGAGGTCCCCCCTCAACCTCTGAACTCCAGCGAGTACAGGCCCAGTGCTGTCAAGCGCTCAGCATGTGCCAACCCACTCATTCCTGGAATCATTCTTGTAAAAGGGAAAAGCAGTCGGGGTTGGTGAGGAGGAACGAGGGGACCAAGGGGTCACAGAAGGAGTTGTCCCTGCGGAAGGTGGAAAAGTGTGGGGGGGGGGGGGGGGGGGGGGAGAGGGAGGGGAAGATGCTGAGGATGAGGGGCTGGTGTTGGGATTTCGTGGCAGCTGTTGAGAATGATGAAGGTTGACGTGCTGGATGTGGATGCTGGTGGGGGGAAAGGAGAGGATGAGGGCAACTCTGTTCTGGGTGGGGTGAGAACAGAAGACTGAGACGCAGGAAACGCGAGAGAGAAGGTTACATCCACAGAGGACTGGATGCCATGTTCCCTGAGAAAGGAGGACATCCCAGTTTTCCTTGAAAGGAGGTCCCCACCTTGAGATCAGATACAGTGGAGACGGAGGAAGGGATGGCATTTTTACCCAAGGCAAGGCAGGAAGAAGAGTAATCAAGATGGGGCGGGAGTCTATGGCTTTGCAGTAAATGTCAACGATTAGCTCCTCTCCTGAGACGGAGAAATCTAGAAAAGGGAGAAAAGTGTCGGAAATGGTCCAAGTGAATTTGAGAGTCGGGTGGAAGATGGTAACAAAGGTGATACAATTAATGAGTACTCCTTGGTTGCAGGAAGCATCACCAACGCATTTAGTTTTTATTAGTTTAGAGATACAGCGCGGAAAAACGCCCTTCGTCCCACTGAGTCTGCGCTGACCAGCGATTCCCACACACTGACACTACCCTACACACGCTAGGAACAATCTTACATTTTACATTTTTTTTTATAGCAAGCCAATTAATCTACAAGCCTGTACGTCTTTGGAGTGTGGGAGGAAACCGAAGATCTCGGAGAAAACCCACGCACGTCACGGGGAGAACGTACAAACTCCGTACAGACAGCACCTGTAGTCGGGATCGAACCTGGATCTCTGGCACTGTAAGGCAGCAGCTCTACCGCTGCGCCATCGTGCTGCCCACTTTTCTTTTTGTCCCTCTGTCTCTCTTTCAAATGGACTTTGAAGTATTTGTTGAAGTAATGAAGAATACATGTTAAAAAAAACTTCGTTTCAGTGCAATCGCTGCTTGTTATTCTAAATTCTAGAGAACAGAGGTCCTGTCTACTTAACTTCCCATGCTACAAACCTGCTATCTCAGGAATCCAGCTGGTGAACCTTCTCTGATGTCTGTTCAGATGGGGAGACCAGGCATGTACACAAGATTCCAGACACAGTCTCACCAGGGTCCGATATAATTGGCACAAGATGCCACTTGTACTCAAATAATCTTGCAATAAAGTGCTAAAAATATAGGTGGGAAAAGCAAAGAGGGGAAGAACACAGAGTCTGCAAAGTGATATAGATAGATCAAGAAAGTGGGCAAAAAAATGGCACATTTGATGCAATGTGAGGTTATAAAAAAGTAAAATATTATTTGGTGGTGTGGGACTGCAGGATTCTCTAACTTGATCACAACAATGAAATTAGGGTCTGAAATTAGGGTCTGGTCTAAAGGGTGGGGGATCATTCATGATAGACACTGTCTTCTTCAGACAATGCCTCGTGTAAAGGCTTTTGATGGTTAGGGAGACCATGGTGGACCTGGCTGAGTCCATTTCTCTCTGCAGCCTCTTGCATTCCTAGGCAATGGAATTGCTTGATCAGGCCACGATGCGCCCAGCCAGGATACTTTGAATACAATGGAATTTAGAAGGATGAGAGGAGATCTTATCGAAACGTATAAGATTATTGAGGGGTTGGACACGTTAGAGGCAGGAAACATGTTCCCAATGTTAGGGAAGTCCAGAACCAGGGGCCACAGTTTACGAATAAGGGATAGGCCATTTAGAATGGAGATGAGGAAAAACCTTTTCAGTCAGAGAGTTGTGAATCTGTGGAATTCTCTGCCTCAGAAGGCAGTGGAGGCCAATTCTCTGAATGCATTCAAGAGAGAGCTAGATAGAGCTCTCAAGGATAGCGGAGCCAGGGGGTATGGGGAGAAGGCAGGAACGGGGTACTGATTGAGAATGATCAGCCATGATCACATTAAATGGCGGTGCTGGCTCGAAGGGCCGAATGGCCTCCTCCTGCACCTATTGTCTATTGTCTATTGTATTTCTGCAGTAAGTCTGTAGAAGTTTGAGATGACTTGCTGATTTTTTAAAAACTTCTAAGGTATCACAAAATGCTGGAGTAACTCAGCAGGTCAGGCAGCATCTAGGAGAGAAGGAATGGGTGACGTTTCGGGTCGAGACCCTTCTTCAGACTGATGTCAGGGGGACGGGACAAAGAAAGGATATAGGTGGAGACAGGAAGACAGTGGGAGAACTGGGAAGGGGGAGGGGAAGAGAGGGACAGAGGAACTATCTAAAGTTGGAGAAGTCGATGTTCATACCGCTGGGCTGCAAGCTGCCCAAGCGAAATATGAGGTGCTGTTCCTCCAATTTCCGGTGGGCCTCACTATGGCACTGGAGGAGGCCCATGACAGAAAGGTCAGACTGGGAGTGTGAGGGGGAGCTGATGTGCTCAGCCACCGGGAGATCAGGTTGGTTAAGGCGGGCTGAGCGAAGGTGTTGAGCGAAACAATCATCGAGCCTGCGTTTGGTTTCGCCGATGTAGAGAAGTTGACATCTGGAGCAGCGGATACAATAGATGAGGTTGGAGGAGGAGCAGGTGAACCTCTGTCTCACCTGGAAAGACTGTTTGGGTCCTTGGATGGAGCGGGAGGGGGTGTAAAGGGACAGGTGTTGCATCTCCTGTGGATGTAGGGGAGGGGGTGGGAAGGGTGGGAAGGGACGAGTGGACCAGGGAATTACGGAGGGAACGGTCTCTGCGGAACGCAGAAAGGGGAGGGGATGGGAAGTTGTGGCCAGTAGTGGGGTCCCGTTGGAGGTGACGGAAACGTCGGAGGATGATTTGTTGGATACACTGGCTGATGGGGTGGAAGATGAGAACGAGAGGGATTCTGTCCTTGTTACGCATGGGGGGAGGGGGAGCAAGAGCGGAGCTGCGGGATGTAGAAGAGACCCTAGTGAGAGCCTCATCTATAATGGGAGAGTAAAGCCCCGTTTCCTGAAGAATGAGTACATCTCTGACGCCCTAGTGTGAAACACCTCATCCCGGGCGCAGATACGGCGTAGACGGAGGAATTGGGAGTAGGGGATAGACTTTTTGCAGGGGACCGGGTGGGAAGAAGTGTAGTCCAGATAGCTGTGCGAGTCAGTGGGTTTGTAGTAGATGTCAGTCACTAGTCTGTCTCCTGAGATGGAGATGGTGAGATCCAGAAACGGTAGGGAGATGTCGTAGATAGTCCAAGTATATTTAAGGGCAGGATGGAAATTGGAAGTGAAGTTTATGAAGTCAATGAGTTCTGCATGGGTACAAGAGGTAGCACCAATGCAGTCGTCGATGTAGCGGAGGTAGAGTTTGGGGATGGGGCCGGTGTACGTCTGGAACAGGGATTGTTCGAGGTACCCGACCAAGATGCAGGCATAGCTAGGGCCCATGCGAGTGCCCATAGCTACGCCTCTGGTTTGGAGGAAGTGGGAGGAGTCACAGTAGAAGTTGTTGAGGGTAAGAACCAGCTCTGCTAGGCGGAGGAGAGTGTTAGTAGATGGGGATTTTAAAACTTCTAAGTAAGTAGAGGTACTGTCACGCCTTTCTTGCTATTACCTGTGCTGGGCCCAGGGCGGATCATTCGAGATTTTAATGTCCATGAATTTGAGGCTACTAACTTTCTCCAAGGCCGGCCCACCGAGTGTGTGGTCTCCTGACTTCCTCCTTCTGAAGTCAACAATTGGTTCCTTGATTTAGTTTAGTTTAGTATCATGTCTACCGACATACAGTGAAAGCCTTATGTCCAGTGCTGACCAGTCAGCGGAAAGACTACACGTGAATCCATCATGCATGCATTTATGCATGATAAAGGGGATAATGTTTAGTGTGAGGTAAAGCCCGATTAAAGATAGTCCGAGTGAGAGGTTGTTGCCGTGGCACCACTCGACCAGTTGTTCTATCTCCCCCGTACGCTGATTCAGCCAGAAATAGTGGTCCAGAGTCATGGGGAAAGGCAGGAACGAGGAGCTGAGACCACGATCTGATCATCCATGGTCTTAATGAATGGCAGAGCAAGCTCAAGAGGCATGGATGGGGCTTATGTTGGGTTCAGATGCTGTTGTGAGCTAATATACTCCAAAATGCTTCAATGTTGGGTTCAGATGCTGTTGTGAGCTAATTTACTCCAAAATGCTTCAATGTTGGGTTCAGATGCTGTTGTGAGCTAATATATTCCAAAATGCTTCAATAGTCTTGACAGTTCCTGAATCGGCCGTGTATACTAAAGCATGGAGTTTGTTGCCAGGTTAATTGTTGAGTGCAGTGTCCACTCCTGCGACTCCTGTTGGAAACGCTGTCACGTGAATGTTGAAGTGAGATAGTGTCGCTTGTTGCATGTGGTGGACGAGGACCACTGAACTCTGTGTGAGTGCGTAAGAGTGTGAAAGCTGTAATGAAACGCTGTCCCAGTTGGGATGCAGCCCTCATCTAAGACCCGATGCCTCCCGACCAAACCAGTGAGTCACTCGGTCCCCCACCACTGCTTTGGCAATTTGCCATGTCACAATCTCCATGGGCTGAATGCGTAGGAAGCATTCTGCAGATGCTGGTTTAAACCGAAGATAGACACTAAAAAGCTGGAGTAGCTCAGCGGATCAGGCAGCATCTCTGGAGAAAAGGAATAGGTGATGTTTCGGGTGGAGACCCTTCTTCAGGCTGAGAGTCAGGGGAATAGGGACCGCTGTGGGCTCCAGCTCTCCTTGATCATCGTTGCTTTTTGCGTATCTTTCATTCATTCGTCTATACCTCTCGATTCCCGTTCTGACTCTCAGTTTGAGGAAGGGAATCGGCCGAAACGTCACCTATTCCTTTTCTCTAGAGATGCTGCCTGACCCGCTGAGTTACTCCAGCACCTTGTGCCTATCTCCATGGACTGAGTTACTTAATAGGAAACCCAGACGTTCTGGAGTTAACACACCTCCTGGTGATTGCCTGCAGTGGGTGATTTCAATGCCAGTAGCTATATCTTATGCAGGTTGTGCCTGAAGAAGGGTCTCGACCCGAAACGTCACCCATTCCTTCTCTCCCGAGATGCTGCCCGACCTGCTGAGTTACTCCAGCACTTTGTGAATAAATACCTTCGATTTGTACCAGCATCTGCAGTTATTTTCTTATACATAAGGTTGTTCCAAGGCATCTGAACTGGCAAGAGGATCATGTAAATGCAATGGACGTTGTCAGTTTTATCTCCCATCAGCAATGTCCTCCAGCACTGTCCCCGTGAAGACAATTTTTTGTTCCCCCCCCAAAAAAAAGATAAAGTGCAACACGTGTAATTTGTGTGCTTAAAGTGGACCTAATCCATAACACTGACAAATATAGGCTGCTTTTTTTTAAAACAAAAAACAAGGGAATGACTGGAGGAATGAAGAATGTTGGCTCACTCACAGCCATCCCATTTATCAAATCAAAGTGGATACAACGAGAGCAACAGAGGTTAGCAAGCAGCATTTAGACACCAACTGCTTTTTTTTATAAGCATCTAATTCATTGCCTTATCAGTGATATTACTGGGTCAGAAGACAGAGAAGGTGCAGCTCAACAAAGGCACAAAGAAATAATTGAACCGGAAAATCAATCATGGGCCAAACAGCAGTGAACGTCAGCCATAAATTCCCACTATCCAGTGTCTGGTGTCACAGGAGCACGTTTCCATGAAAGTCAAGAGTCGATAAAGGGGTTAAGTCTGTCAGAGATTAGATTGAAGCAGGTGAAAGTGAACCTTTAGTTTAATAAATAAAATAAACTCTTGCAGCCAACAAGTAAATTCCTATTTCCTACAGGTTTTCATTTCTCTTCCCTGTCATGCCACATCCCTTGATAGACTCAAAAAACTGCAGTAACTCAGTTTCGGGTCGAGACCCTTCCTCAGACCCGTCTCGACCCAAAACGTCACCCATTCCTTCTGTCCAGAGATGCTGCCTGTCCCGCTGAGTTGCTCCAGCTTAGCGTGTCCATCTTCGGTTTAAACCAGCATCTGCAGTTCCTTCCAACACCTGCCATATCCCTTTGACTGACAAGATCTAGAGCACCAGAGGTTGCGAGGAGAGCTGTTAGAAGTGTATACCATTGTACATTACTGATTTCTGAGAGAATTCCTGATGCTTTTCACCTCTTCCACTCTCCTTGAAGGTGCACTTTAAGACTTAAAAGGATCACGCATTTTAATGGAGCCATTTCTCCTGCGTTGCTCTGGTTCTCCTTGTGGGTTGATCCTTGCTTGTAGGGCTTGTATCACACCCACGCCCCTGCTTTGCTTCCAATTTGGGAAACGCACTCAATCCCTCCAAGGGCTGAAGACCAAAGAGATGACAGCTCCTGGAAACAGACACAAAAAAACAGACCACTGGAGGATTTCCTTCGAGACCGAGGGTGTAGGTCGATATTTCAGGTCAGAAGCCGGTACCAGGACCTGCCTCGATGCTGAGGTTTTTGGATTCACATCAGCCAGCTGTTATTTTTCATTCCCCGGCTTAATAGTTTATGTTTTAGTTTTGAGATACAGCACGCAAACAGGCCCTTCGGCCCACCGAGTCCATACCGACCAGCGATCCCCGCACACTAACACTATCCTACACACACGAGGGACAATTTACATTTATACCAAGCCCATTAGCCTACAAACCTGTACGTCTTTGGAGTGTGGGAGGAAACCGAAGACCTCGAAGAAAACCCACGCGGTCACGGGGAGAACGCACAAACTCCGTACAGACAGCACCCGTAGTCAGGATCGAACCCGGGTCTCTGGCGCTGTTAGGCAGCAACTCCGCCGCTGCGACACCGTGCCGCCTGCCCGAGTATTGAGGAAGGTTGCATTAACCTGGTGCGCAATCAGCTGCACAGATCTAAAAGTATCTTCCAAGTTGGTTCAGTTCTGGGCAATACAGTTCCCAAGTGCAGGCCAGGCGGGCTACTGCAAAATAATCCATGATAGCTGCCAGTAGTTGGCATTGCAGAATGGGAGATTCGTGGAAAAGACTTGTAGTTTGGGAAACCTTCTACATTCTATACTTGCAGACAGAGGATATTGGTTTAACTTGAGATCATGTTCAATACGGGCTAGTGGGGTGAAAGACATGTTCCTGTGCTGTACATTTCTATGATAGACACAAACTGTCACAGTAACCCAGCAGGTCAGGCAGCATCCCTGGAGAAAAAGGAAGGGTGACGTTTCGGGTTGAGACCCTTCTTCAGACCCGAAACGTCACCCATACTTTTTCTCCAGAGATGTTGCCTGACCCGCTGTGTTACTTCAGCACTTTGTATCTATCTTTAGTGTAGACCAGCATCTATGTTCATATGGTCATCAGGAATACGAATAGAATTAGGCCATTCGGCCCATCAAGTCTACTCTGCCATTCAATCGTGGCTGATCTATCTCTCCCTCCTAACCCCATTCTCCTGCCTTCTCCCCATAACATCTGACACCTGTACTAATCAAGACTTGTATGGATGCCACAAAGCCAGGTTTTGTTGTATTGTGGAGACCCACACACAGTTATGATACAGTGATGGGGCAGGACAGCAGAGAGGCTGTCAGAACAGTTGCCTCACAACTCCAGCGACCCAAACCTAACCCTGACTGTGGGTGCTGCCTCCACAGCGCTTGCATCACCTTCCTGTAACCGTATGGGTTTCCTGCCCCATCTGAAAGATGTGCAGGTCGGTCGGTTAACTGGCCACAGCAAACTATTCCTTCTGTATCGACGAGTGGGAGATTATGGGGGGCAGTTGACAGGAGTGTGGGCAGAATAAAATGAACAGAGGATTAATGTACATGGGTAGCGGATGCTTGGCATGGCCTTAGTGGGCTTAACCTGTTTCCCGCCAAGCTTTCGTCTCACTATTGGCCATGACCCGAGTATACCCGGGGTGGCATTGAACAGGTTAAAGGGGTATTTCTGTGTTGTACCCTGATGATGAATTTGGCCAAGATGTCAGAATGTATCCTTGGTGAACTCTCCCTTGAAGTAAAGCAGCGGGATCGCTTCCTCCTGCATTCAGAGAGCAGGCAATACATCCTGTTCAACAGTCACTCCGAAGACCATAGAACAGAGAACAGCACAGCACAGCAACAGGGCCCCCAGCCCACAATGACCACGACGGACATGATGCCGAACTAATCTCTTTTGCCTGCACGTTATCCATATCTCTCCAATCCCTGCATGTCCTAACTAAAAGCCTCTTAAACGCCACCGTCGTATTAGCCTACACCTTGTGGCTCGGTGACATTTCAGGTCTGAAGAAGGGTCCCGGCCAGAAACATCACTTAACCATGTTCTCCAGAGATGCTGGCCGACCCACCGAGACACTCCAGCACTTTGTCTTTTTCTGTAAACCAGCATCTGCTGTTCCTGGTAATTCCATGCAGTAGTTTAAGAAAATAACTGCAGATGCTGGTACAAATCGAAGGTATTTATTCACAAAATGCTGGAGTAACTCAGCAGGTCAGGCAGCATCTCGGGAGAGAAGGAATGGGTGACGTTTCGGGTCGAGACCCTTCTTCAGACTAATCAGTACTTCCATGCAGTAGTTTGTGTGCTTAAGGCAGGGCAGAGGGTTGGGTGTGATGTGACCTCGTTAATCACAACTATCTCAGAAATGAATTTCTATGCAGGGCTTTGCAAAGGGTGCAGAAGAGGCTTACCAGAATGCTGCCTGGATTTGCGGGTATTTGCTATAAGGAGAGGTTGGACAAACTCAGATTGTTTTCTCTGGAGCGTTGGTGGTCGAGGGGAGACCTCATAGAAGTATATAAAATTATGAGAGGCATAGATAGGGTAGACAGTTAGAATGGGGTTTTCTCCGGGTGGAAATGCTAAAGGCGAGAGGGCGCAGCTTGAAGGAAAGTTTAATGGAGATTTATGGGGCAAGGTTTTCATATGGAGAGTGGCGAATGCTAGGAACAGGGGTAGTGGTGGAGGCAGATGCAATAGTGGCATTTAAGAGGCGGTTAGACAGCCACGTGAATCCATGGGGTATGGAAGGATGTGGATCATGTGTAGGCAAAGGAGATTAGCTTAACTTGACATCATGTTCAACATATAATCATTGTGGACTGAAAGGCCTGTTCCTGTGTTGCACTGTTGTATGTTCGGAAGGGATTAGTCTAACTTGGCATCATGTTTGTCACAGACATCGTGGGCCGATGGGCCTGTTTCTGCGCTGTACACTTCTAAGGTTTATGGATTTACTTTTTTTTTAAATCTTGGATTTCAGAATTTTCTCCACCTGGCTTTCAGGCATGGAGTCCGGTGCGTGTAGATTTAATCCCCATCAATAACCCTCTGATTTGTCACAGTGGCACAGCTCTGGCTGCCGTGAGTTGATGATTGGAGGATCACAGTTAAAGGCCTGGGATTTTCTCCTCGCCCAACGTCAAAGGAAATAATGCCGTGTGTAATGAGCAGCCAATCCAATATCCTGTATTTGCACCAGTGCCTGCAAATAAAAAGGCTTGGGTATTCCACTTGGGTAGCTTACCACCCAGCCGTATGCACATTGAATTCCCCAGTTTTAAGTAGCAACCCATAACTCCTTCCCCCTCTCTCTTTGCTGAGCCTCATCCATCCTCGGCAATTTCTCCCACCAAGTTGCTCCTCTTTCCCACCCGCACCCCGCACCCCATTCTCTTCCACCTGTATCCCTCCCTCTGGCTTTACATTTCACTCCTCTTCTCTCCTTACCTCACACGGTTTTGTCTCCTTTCCGTCTCTGGCCTTCGCCCAGCCATCTGGCATTCGATCCCCCTCCTCGCCTGTATCCAGCTATCACTCGCCATCCTTGGTCCTAACCTCCTAACCCTAACCTCACTTTTCCAGCTTTCCCTCCCCTTCTGCGATCAGTCTGAAGAATGGTCCCGTCCCGAAACATCTCCTCTCCATTCCTTCCACAGATGCTGCCTGATCTGCATTGAGGGGGGGGGGGGGGGGGGGGGATGGTGGGAGAAATCGGTCCCCACCAGGGTGGGGCATAGGGAAGATAGAGGGTGGGGGGAGCGGGAAAGTAGAGGGGGTGATACCTACAATTGGAAATTCAATGTTCATAACATTGGGCTGGAAGCTACCCAAGGTGGGGTGCTGTTCCTCCAGTTTGCGTGTGACCGCACCCTGGCAATAGAGGAGGCCTAGGACAGAAAGGTCGGTATGGGAACGGGCAAGGTAGTTACAATGGTTAGCGTCAGGGAGACAGTATGAGTGTAATTTAGCTGCCTAAACTAACAATCCAGAAATGAGAATTTATATTTCACTGCAGCATCTGTGGGATTTAAAAATTCAAATAATAACTTCGAAGTTTCTGGTGGGTTTGAAAAACCTGGCCTCGATTTGTCATTTACATGTTTCCTGGATTAGAGGGTATTAGCTCCAAGGAGAAGTTGGACAAACTTGGGCTGTTTTCTCCAGAGTGCCGGAGTTTGTGGAGGTCACCTGATAGAGAAACATATAAATTATGAGAGGCATCAATTCAAATAACAGGTTAGCAACCTGAAGGGTAACTCTTTCCACATAAAGGGTGATGGGGGTATGGAACGAGCTGCCGGAGGAGGTCGTTGAGGCAGGGACCATTGCAATGCCTAAGAAACATTTAGACAGGTACATGGATGGGACAGGTTGAGAGGGATATGAGCCAAACGCAGGCAGGTGGGACGAGTGTAAATGGGACATGTGTACTGCAGATGCTGGTTTACACCGAAAATGGACACCAAATGCTGGAGTAACTCAGCGGGACACACAGCATCTCTAGATCATAGAACTAGCTGATCAGAAAACAGAAATGCTGCCTGTCCCGCTGAGTTACTCCAGCATTTTGTGCCTATGTAGTTGGGCAAGTTGGGCTGAAGGGCCTGTTTTCACCCTGTAAGACTCTATGACTAATATTTGTTTGAGGAAAAAGTTGGTCATTAATAATGGTAACCATAAAACTATTGGATTCTGACAGGAGCCCTGTCCGGCTCACTAATATACTTCAGAGGGGGATATATGCTGTCCTTGCCTGCTCTGGTCTGTGTGTTTCTCTGCATTCGTTCGACGCTGTTGACTCCTAATGCCCTCAGCAAGTCAGCCAGAAGGAGTGCTGAGCCTCACAAAGGCCTCTCGGGCATCTCCTTCTCCAGGGAAATTAAAGATGAGCGATTGATCTTGGCTCTGTCAGCATTGTCCAGCTCTTGCAAAATGACACATTTTGAATGAACGGTCCATTTTCTGGGCAGTTCTGGGCACCGCAGAGCAGGAACGATGGAGAGGCTTCGCAGAAGATGCTCATTGGGTTGTTTCCTGGACGAGAGGGTATTAGCTGCCAGGAGAGGTTGGACAAGCTTGGACTGATTTCTCTGGAGCGTCGGAGGCCGACGGGAGACCTGACAGACATTTATAACGTTATTGGAGGCATCGTTAGGGTAAATAGTCATTCTTTATTCCAGGGTAGAAATATCAAATACTAGAGGGCATAGCTTTTAGCTGAGAGGCAGAAAGGATTTAAGGAGACGTTTGGGGAAAGGTTTTTTACTGTGTGGTGGGTGCCTGCAACATTTTGCCAGGGATGGTGGTGGAAGTGGACAAGGGTTTTATTTCGTTAGTTAGTTTAGTTTGTTATCATGTTTACCGTGAAAAGCTTTTGTTGTGTTGCTAACCAATCAGCGGAAAGACAATACATGATTACAATTGATCCATCCATAGTGTGCAGATACATGATGTAGGGAATAATGTTTAGTGCGCGATAATGTCCAGTAAAGGTAGTCCGAGGGTCTCCAATGAGTTAGGTAATAGCTCAGGACCACTCTCTGGTTGTCGATAGGACTGTTCAGTTGCCTGATAACAGCTGGGAAGAAACTGCCCCTGAATCTGGTAGCGTGCGTTTTCACACTTCTATATCTTTAGCCTGGGAGAGGGGAGAAGAAGGAATGACCGGGGTGAGACCGGTCCTTGATTATGCTGGTGGCCTTGCTGAGGCAGCGTAAGGTAAATGGAGTCAATGGTAGGGAGGTTGGCTTGCGTGATGGTCTGGGCTGCGTCCACAATTCTCTGCAACAGAATTCTCAGTTAAAGATCCATTTGTATAGACACATGTTCATATGGGGAATGGAGTGATATGGTCATGTGCAGACGGATGGGGATAGGTTCATTTGGCATCATGGTCAACATAGACATAATGGGCCGACGTGCAATGGAGAAAGCCCAGGAGAAGGGGAAGGAGAGTTAATGGTTTGTGTTCGAAACTCTGCATCTGTGCAAAGACCCCAAAGTTGTTTCCATCTCCCTCGCCACGGTTTAATGAAAAGACTTTTAGTCTAGTTTAGTTTAGAGACACAGCGTGGAAACAGGCCCTTCGGCCCACCTAGTCTGCTCCGACCAGGGTCAACGTTTCATACATAGCCTTGCCAGGGCAATGTGTCCGAAATGAGGAGCCGTTCAGGAGCAGCAAGGATTAAGGAAGTAACGAAAGGAATGGGAACGTGGGTTTTAAAGAAGAATTGAACAGCGAGAAACAAAATCAACGTGGGAAAGGTTTGGAAATAAAATTATAGATCCAAGGCGAAGTTTGAGGATTTCATGTCCCAGAGGTTCGGAGATATAGATCGAAAAATAGACTTGAGACTTGAACAACTGTGTAGGCAGCATGCAGAAAATAACAAATAAGTAATTTAAATCATGAATTATTTGAATATCCAAGTAAATGACCAAGATTGTAATAACAGCTGAAGTTTAAAAATAATTTGATATATTTCCCCACATTTATCGCAATTATATAAAACTAATTGCACCATAAACAATCTGACCTATGATTGATTAGCACTGCACATTTGTGCATCAGGCTCAGTACCTCGTGATTGAGGTGGCACCTGTGGCGCAGCGGTAGAGTTGCTGCCTCACAGCGCCAGAGACCCGGGTTCCATCCTGACTACGGGTGCTGTCTGTACGGAGTTTGCACCTTCTCCAGGTGGGTTTTCTCCGGGTGCTCCGGTTTCCTCCCACATCCCAAAAACGTGCAGGTTTGTAGGTTAAACGTGTAGGAAGGAACTGCAGGTGCTGGTTTAAACCGAAGATAGACACAAAAAGCTGGAGTAACTCAGCGGGACAGACAGCATCTCTGGAGAGAAGGAATGGGTGATGCTTTGAGTCGAGGCCCTTCTTCACGGCTAATTGGCTTCCGTAAATGAATGATTTAGTGAATGATACTTTATTTTCGATACTTTATGATGCTTTATTGTCATATGTGACAAGTCCCAGTGACAATAAATTGCCCGTGTGTAGGATAGAACTAGTGAATGGCTGATCATTGGCTCGATGCACCAAAGAGCCTGTTTCCACGCTGTATCTCTAAACTAAATTAAACTGAGATTTGCTAAATCATTTTGATGAAAATGTAGTTGTCTTTCATTAGCACATCACACTGCAAGCACGGTCAGATTTCTTAATAAGGAACTGTGATCGCTGCAGAAGTAAATTGTCTAATATATATTAAGGAAAAATCTGTATTTCCAAGCAGCTAACTCGCTGTGCAACATCTTGCACGTTGGCGATAGTTTATTACCTGTAAGGAACAGAACAATTAACCAAAATAAAACAACTGTGCAGCAGAAAATTCCTTCAACAATTGAAACTGTGAAATTGCTAACTAGATTGAGTTAATAGTGCGTATCTAAATCCAGAGATAGCTAAAGCTGTAAACAAGAAAATTCTTTGGTATTAATATTGTGACGTTCACATTTCAAAAAGTTATTATTAACCCTATGATTCCTTAAGTCTATTCTTACTCCAATACTGAAGATAGCGAAGTGCAGCAATGGTATACCTCATCTTACGAGATCATTACATAGAATTCATCACAGCCAATTTCCCTCCACTTTACATCTATATAGTCATAAGGTCATAAGGAATAGGAGTAGAATTAGGCCATTCAGCCGATCGTCTACTCCGCCATTCAAACATGGCTGACCTACTGCAACGGGCGGCACGGTGGCGCAGCGGGAGAGTTGCTGCCTTACACTAAATGCAGCGCCGGAGACTCAGCGCCGTCTACGGAGTTGACTACGGGCGCCGTCTGTACGGAGTTTGTACGTTCTCCCCGTGACCTGCGTGGGTTTTCTCCGAGATCTTCGGTTTCCTCCCGCACTTCAAAGACGTACAGGTTTGTAGGTTAATTGGCTTGGTAAATGTAAAAATTGTCCCTAGTGGGTGTAGAATAGTGTTAGTGTGCGGGGATCGCTGGGCGGCGCGGACCCGGTGGGCCGAAGGGCCTGTTTCTGCGCTGTATCTCTAAATCTAAAAATCTAAAAATCTAAAAATCTACTTCTCCCTCCTAACCCCATTCTCCTGCCTTCTCCCCATAACCTCTGACACCCGTACCAATCAAGAAAGGTCTATGATTCCAGCTCTTAAGTTTCCTCTGATGCATCCAATTCGCAATCTTTCGTCTCCCAACCCCAGGTCCTCTATTCCCCATTACCAGGGGTCACAGCTTAAGGATAAGGGGGAAGTCTTTTAGGACCGAGATGAGAAAAAAATTTCTTCACACAGAGAGTGGCGAGTTTGTGGAATTCTCTGCCGCAGAAGGTAGTTGAGGCCAGTTAATTGGCTATATTTAAGAGGGAGTTAGATGTGGCCCTTGTGGCTAAAGGGGTCAGGGGGTATGGAGAGAAGGCAGGTACAGGTTACTGAGCTGGATGATCAGCCATGATCATATTGAATGGAGGTGCGTACAGGCTCGAAGGGCCGAATGGCCTCCTCCTGCACCTATTTTCTGTTTCTATGTTAATCTTCCCTCTTTTTCCACCCTCCCTTCTGTCCCCTTCCACCCATATCCCTCCCTCCAGGGTTTGCATTGCACTCCTCCTCATTTGCCCTTATCTAACACTCTGTTGTCTCCTTTTCACCTCTAGGCTTTGTCACTTACTCCACCCATCTACCAACCACCCTCACCTATATCCACCTATCACTTCCCAGGCTTTATTTCGCCCCACCTCTCTTTTCCAGTTTTCTCCCCTCCCAAATACAATCAGTGTGAATTAGGGTCCCGACGCAAAATGTCACCTGTCCATTTCTGCACAGATGCTGCCTGACCCGCTGAGTTCCTCCAGCGCTTTGTGTTTTGCTATCTGCGATTATTGTTGGTAATAACTCACGAGGAAATATCCTTTGCAGCAAGCTTGCATCCTAATATCGAGCAAGAAAGCATGGGAGGATATTTTCCTTGTCATATGGTGAAGTGTAAATCCTTTACAAGATCAGGGAAAAGAGACGTTCTAAGATGATGATTTCACTTGGTGCAAAGATGTTCGAAGCCATGTACCTGAAAGATGACCACCTAGAGAGGACGTTCCATTAGGAAGGAGATGAGGAGAAATTTCTTTAGTCAGAGGATGGTGAATCTGTGGAATTCACTGCCACAGAAGGCTGTGGAGGCATTCAATGGATATATTTAAGGCAGAGATAGATAGACTCTTGAGTATCATATCATCATCATATCATATATATACAGCCGGAAACAGGCCTTTTCGGCCCTCCAAGTCCGTGCCGCCCAGTGATCCCCGCACATTAACACTATCCTACACCCACTAGGGACAATTTTTACATTTACCCAGCCAATTAACCTACATACCTGTACGTCTTTGGAATGTGGGAGGAAACCGAAGATCTCGGAGAAAACCCACGCAGGTCACGGGGAGAACGTACAAACTCCTTACAGTGCAGCACCCGTAGTCAGGATCGAACCTGAGTCTCCGGCGCTGCATTCGCTGTAAAGCAGCAACTCTACCGCTGCGCTACCGTGCCGTACGGGTGTCAGGGGTTATGGGGAGAAGGCAGAAGAATGGGGTTAGGAGGGAAAGATTGATCAGCCATGGTTGAATGCGTAGACTTGATGGGCTGAATGGCCAAATTCTGCTCCCATCACTTATGAACTTATGAACTTATGACACATTCCACCAGAAGGGGCGAGAAGGAATTACTGAGCAAACAGGAAAATAATGAAAAATCACTCTGATTCAGGCTTTGTTGGACTGGATAGTTGGGTCAGTCTGTAGCTGGGTCCCAACCCAAAAAGCCTCCATTCATTCCCTCCACAGGTACTGCCTGACCTACGTTACTCCAGCACTTGGTGTTTTACACAAGATCCCAGCATCTGCTCTGCCTTGTGTCTCTGGATTCTGGTTTCTATATTTTAGGTAAAGTATCAGGTAAGAAGCCCAGGTTACTTTTTAATGCTGTAATTGAACATAAAAGTTCCTTTTGAACATTTAGTGTACAAAATCATGAGAGGAATAGATCGTGTAAACACGCAGTCTTTTGCCAGAGAAGGTTGAATCAAGAACCAGAGGACATAGGTTTAAGGTGGAGAGGAGGAGAAGGTTTAATAGGAACCTGAGGGGTAACATTTTTTACATGAGCTGCTGGAGGAAATAGTTGAGCCAGACCCCTGTAGGAATCCAACAGTTTTATGGTTATTATTATTAACGGCCAACTTTTTCCCCAAACAAATATCAGAGCCATAGAGTCTTACAGGGTGGAAACAGGCCCTTCAGCCCAACTTGCCTACACCAGCCCATCTACATAGACACAAAATGCTGGAGTAACTGTTTAAGAGCAAGTACATGGATGGATAGTTGTCACAACGTTTAAGAAGCAAGTACATGGATAGGATAGGTCTAGAAGGATATGGGGAAAATGCAGACAAGTAGGAATAATGCAGCAGGGCATGTTGGTCAGCTTGGGCAAGTTGGGCCAATGGGCCTATTTCCATGTTGCATGACTCTGACTCTATAAAAAAAAATGTCAATGGAATGTTTTTATTTTCCCCTTCCTTTCTAGATTCATTGCAGAAACAACAGGTAACAGATGCTGGAATCTTGATCAAACACAAATGTGTTGGGGAAAGTCAGCAGGTCAGGCAGCAAACGTGGAGGGAATGGACAGGCTGACATTTCAGATCAGGACACTTCATTAGACTCTAGATTCCTTGCCTTCAGCGTGGAGCAGTGCATCTGTATCTAATTAAACACCACACGCAAGCCTTGAGATCTCTGTTCTCGCCACATTGCTACAAGAACAAATGCTGCCTGTCCCGCTGAGCTACTCCAGCTTTTTGCGTCTATCTTCGGTTTAAACCAGCATCTGCAGTTCCTTCCTAGCCAATTGAAGCCTTCCCTCCACATTAGCCATGTAGCACTGTGACATAACATCCCAACTTCTATACTCAGTACCCCGAATGATGAAGGACGATATACAAATAGCCTTCTTCACCAACCTATGTACCTTTGATGCCTCGTTCAAGGAACTGTGTTCCAGACAGAGATACAAAATGCTGGGGTAACTCAGCGGGCCAGGCAGCATCTCTGGAGAGAAAGAATGGGTGACGTTTCGGGTTGAGACCCTTCTTCAGGCATATTCATCAACTGCCTGACCCAGAGAAAAGAGAGTTACAATTTGAGTCACAATTAACTTGTAAATTCAGCACGCAGTGGTAAAATGGTAAATTCATTTTGTTGATAAAGGGTTCTGGCCCCAATGTTATTAAGGGGTAGGCCATTTAGAACGGAAATGAGGAAGAACTTTTTCAGTCAGAGAGTGGTGAAGGTGTGGAATTCTCTGCCTCAGAAGGCAGTGGAGGCCAGTTTGTTGGATGCTTTCAAGAGAGAGCTGGATAGAGCTCTTAAGGATAGCGGAGTGAGGGGGTATGGGGAGAAGGCAGGAACGGGGTACTGATTGAGAGTGATCAGCCATGATCGCATTGAATGGCGGTGCTGGCTTGAAGGGCTGAATGGCCTCCTCCTGCACCTATTGTCTATTGTCTATTGTCTATTGACACTGGGGTCTGTTTATAATAATCTGTGTGGTTTGATTCTAGCTTTGTACAGTGCTGCTGGATGAATCATTTCAGTGACTGCTGGCTAATAAAATTCAGCATTAAGCTAAAAATGTCTAGCACAACATTCACTTACTGCATGTGAAATGTGACATGTTGTTTTCTGTGCAAGTAAACAAGGGTAACCAAAGCACGAGCCTTAATTGCTGTCAGTAAACTCTGGCCAGGAGCTATTTGAGTTGGGAAGTAGGTGTAGTTGGGAAGTATCATTCCTGCATGTGGAATCCTTCTCGAACAACTAATTAAATGGGCTAAGGGATATAAAGCTGCCCTGTTCACACACTTGTCAAACACCTTCATTATCAGCTGACATCACTTAGAAGTGATTAAGTTTAAAAGGTAATTGCTTCATAACTGGGTGTGAACTGCAAGTTCCACACTAGTTCCTGCCCAACATGTTTGCAGAAAAGGACACTAAAAATTCCCATACAGAATGATGTGTAGGAAAATAACTGCAGATGCTGGTTCCAATCGAAGGTAGACACAAAATGCTGGAGTAACTCAGCATCTCAGGAGGGAAGGAATGGGTGACATTTCGGGCCGAGACCCTTCTTCAGATTGATGTCAGGGGAGGGGGCGGGACAAAGATAGGATGTAGTAGGAGACAGAAAGTCAGTGGGAGAACTGGGAAAGGGGAGGGGAAAGAGAGGGACAGAGGAACTATCTGAAGTTAGAGAAGTCAATGTTCATACCGCTGGGATGTAAATTGCCCAAGCGAAATATGAGGTGCTGTTCCTCCAATTTGTGCTGGGCCTCACTATGACAATGGAGGAGGCCCATGACAGAAAGGTTAGGCTGGGAGTGTGAGGGGGAGTTGAAGTGCTGAGCCACTGGGAGATCAGCTTGGTTAAGGCGGACTGAGCGAATCTTAAATATAAAGAAATTAGTTATAATCTGTTTTGAATAACATGTGATCTTAATTGGCATCAGTGGGTATCCAGGTTAGTAGAGCTTGCAACAAATTTTACTTTTTATGTCCATGTAAATTCCCCCAACAGAATCCAAAATTTAGATTTTAGATTTAGAGATACAGCGCAGAAACGGGCCCTTCGGCCCACCGGGTCCGCGCCGCCCAGCGATCCCCGCACACTAACACTATCCTACACACACTAGGGACAATTTTTTTAATTTATTTTTTACATTTGCCCAGCCAATTAACCTACATACCTGTACATCTTTGGAGTGTGGAGGAAACCGAAGATCTCGGAGAAAACCCACGCAGGTCACGGGGAGAACGTACAAACTCCGTACAGACGGCGCCCGTAGTCAGGATTGAACCTGAGTCTCCGGCGCTGCATTCGCTGTAAGGCAGCAACTCTACCGTTGCACCACCGTGCCAAGATGTTGGACATGTCAGAGATGTTAGGTATTCAAGCTAGTTATGAATGGACTGAAAACTGGAAAAGTTTGAAATAGTTAATAGAACAGGCAGCACAATGAAAACAGGGTTAACCTGTCAGGTCGAGACACAAGGAACTAAGCAAAACCTCTCTCCATCCCCCATACTACAATCAGTCTGAAGAAGGATCCAACCCAAAATGTCGCCAATCCATTCCCTCCACTGATTCTGTCTGATCCGCTGAATTATTCAAGCACTTGATGATTTAATCTATCACTCACATGCTCTCTCTCACATGCTCTCTGTCTTATTCTCTCTCTC